>NW_023601433.1:81266722-81291005 GCF_014898055.3 Talpa occidentalis | reverse complement strand
AGCCTGGTGTACTAATCTGAAAAAAAAAAAATGAGGGAGGTCGTGGTTTGCTGCTCCAGCCACAACTTTTCCTTCCTCCAGTTGCATTTCTAAAATGACTTAAACCTTGATGGGAGAGAGATTCTCCACCCCAGCAAAGTAGGCACCGATGAAGCCACTCAGGGCCCCTGTGAACGATTATCAGCTGCCTTCCAAAGCTCCCGGCTGGTTAAATCATGCAACCAGGGAGTTGCACCCTATCCCAGCTCAAGTTTTCCGCTTGAAATGCACATGAAAAATGGAGCGTTGCAACCAGAAGCAGTTGGGCATCGGTGCCTAACGGGGAGCATTAGGTGTCAGCCTAGGATGCTTCCCTCTCCACTCTGTCGCCAAGGCGGAAGACTGAGCGATCCTCTGCATTTCTTCCTTAGAAAGCATTGCATTTGCCGAGAGAAAATTACTTGTCCAATTATTTGTGAAGCATCAGAATGGTGAAGACTCGGACCTCTAATTTCCTCCTGCCTGAGTTGGCACAGTAACTATGTCACTTAGTGTCTTTTTGCCTCAGTTTCCTCATCTGTCAAATGCAGATAATAATAGTATCACACCACATGGGGCTGCAGAGAGGCTGGGTTCACAGGAAGGGCAGAGAAGGGATCCGATATAAGTAAGCTCGTAACAAGTAGCTGTTAGCTTTAAATCTGGTTGCTGCTCCCCATTTAGAAGTGGGGGACACTGAGGGTCAGAGGCAGTCGCTAGTGTGAGGTCAAACAGGCAGTGAGTGTGAAGCCACCTATGCACTGAACTCAAACTCTGGGTCCTGGGAGGTTACCCCACTGATGCCCCGTGGCACGTAAGTCCTCATTTAAGGTAAGCCGTAGGTACTTGGAAACTTTGACTTCAAGCAAAACACGGTGGAATGAAACCAATTTAGCAGGGGCTAACTGATGTAAACTTAAGTTCCTATGGCGTATTTCTGATCACAGAAGCGTTATGAACTCCTAAATAAAGATCCCAAGCGTTTCTAATATTAAACCATCACTTGTCTTCATTCATTCATTCATTTCACTGGCAACTTGCTTGTTCCAGTTCAGGGTGGAGGGTGATCAGACAGAGTCTATGGTGGCAGCCCAGGGGGCAAAGCAGGCACCAGCCCTGGACAGGATGCCCTCCCATCACAGGGCACCTCGCAACAGCATGCGCTCACTCCACTAGGGCCACCGAGTCAAAGAAGGCACATGCACGTCTTTGGGATGTGGGAGGAAGCCAGGTGCGCAGACCTGGGAGAACCTATAGATGCCCAATAGTGACCCCAGCTGGGAGCAATATTTTTTTCTCTTATTAGTGTGATAATAATCTGACGTTGGACAAAATGTTTTTCGAGGGCCTGCTGCACTCCCTTCTGCCCAGGGCCTCTCCAATCAAAACAATGGGTTCTGACCTCAGAGTCCTGGATCAAGGGAAAGAGCGGGCTGAAAAGACCCCCCTTCTTCCCAAGAAACAGTCCCAGATGTCCAGCCACTGGCTCCTCCTTGGCTGGAACCTTCCAGCCTTCCAGCCCGAACCCCAGAGGTCCTGGGCTCTTCCTAGTTCTCTTCTTCCTGTTAAGTCTTGGTGCAATTTACCTCCTCTGCCCCATGTTTTAATTATTTGAGGTCCAGGTTTTTTCTTTGCTTTTCCCTCCTTCCCCTCATTCTTGGTCTGACCCCTCCTTCTCCAATCCTCTCCTCCCTTCGCTCAGCTTCCTGTCCTTTCACACATTTCCAGCTTCTGCGTGCAAGTGTCAGCTCCCACCTTTGCACAGCACATAGGAAGCACGCCTGACCCATGTGGATCCCTTCTGCACCTGTGGCCTTTAGCCTGTATGCATTCCTAACTCCCTGCACCCCAGGAGGCGTGCTCATCACCCCCATTTTACATGTGAAGTGTGACGCTAGAGGATTAGCTGCAGGGCATGTATTAAACCCAGGTCTCCCCCTTAACAGTTGTAAAAATGATAAGGAAGAGGAGACTCATTGTTATCCGTGAAGGGTGCCAAGCACTGTGGGAGCTGCGTTAGCTGCATTGCTCTTTTGAAATTTAGAGCAAGTCAGTGCAGAGGAGAAAACTGAGGCTTAGAGAAGTGAAGTAACTTGGCCAAGGTCACACTTCTGGACAAGCGGTCAGATACTTACCCCTGAGGGTCTCTGACAAAAGGCTGTTGAACCAAGACACCCCAGTTGGACAAGGTCTTGGCTAAACATCCATCCCCAAGGGTCTGGGAGATGGAGCTGGTGGGCAGAGATGCCCTAATTCAATCCAGTTGAAGTTGCATCCTGTCTTTGCAAGGATGCAAGGCTCAAAGACAAAACTGGCAAATTCCTAAAGTCAGGCAAGGACAGAAGAGAACTAATGAAGATTGAAAGAAAGACAGGGTCCCCTAGCGCTGCCTCCTTTTGCTTTAGAGACACTGATAGCCCCACATTTCACTTGTTTCTTTGCTGGCATCCCATTGGCATCGTTCAGAGATGACTCAAACCAAGGAAGACGTTCTTGCCTAAGTTGAAAAGGTTTCTGCCCAGCACCCGCGTTCCATGTTAATGAGCACATGCATATAGTAAAATCCGACATCACACAGAGCTCATGCCCTTGGTTTCTGAGGCCCCATGACGTTTGTTGCTCCGGGGTCCACATTATTTTTGTGGGCATCTGGATGACACATTAACATGGCAAACTTCTAGGCTGAGAAGGTGGCTGTGGGTTCACCCAATGGCCCATTTGTTCATCCTCAAGACAACTTGCAATTCTTCCTTCTTTTATTCATTCTCAAGAGCTATTCCCAACTGTGCATTTCATGAGCTTTCTATACAATTATAATTTTGTACAAAAGATAATACTTTACTTTCCAGTGGCCCCATTCTGGAGAGATTTAAATAGACATCTGCTAAAATGAGTTCTGAGAAGCATTGCTTTCTTGATAAAAACGGGGATGGATAGGGATAGCTGAGGACTTTTTGTTCCTTCTTTTTCCTTCTAGCCCAGAGAGTAGATGGAATGCCTGGAGACACAGCAGCCGTACGTAGTGTGACCATGAGGCATAAAGCATGAAGAGAATGAAGCTAAGAATAACACAGGGGGTTAATGCAACCTCTAAATTGATTCTAACATCCATCCGCCTCTCAATGTCTTATTATATAAGGAAAATAACTTTCTTTCAAGTCATGTAAGAATTGAGAAATGAGCAAGACGGACATAGCTCTTGCCCCAAGGGAGTTCCTAATCTATTGATAAGGGATGAGAAAGAAAAACAGCAGATATTACAGTAAAAATAGGTGTTCCCTGCCACTATCATCCAGGAAGCAAAGACATTTTCTGCCCAAACCCTGCTCCTAGGCTTCTTCTCACTTCATTATCCAAAAGTCCCTGCTCTAACAGAGTTCCCTGTGTCAACCACGCCTTGCTCTGTGTTAGTAAGCGCAGTCCACTTCTCTCCTATCAGAACAAGCTCAGTGTTCAGGCCATATGCAGTGAAATAATTTCCATTATTATCACCCATTTTAAGTTGGGTCACATTTTGGAGATACATGTCCCTTTAGAATATCACTGATTTTTCACCAGCCCCAATCTGGTCTAATCTAAGGCCTAAGGGATTTCTCCCGTCTATATTGGCCAGCAAAGGAAAGATTTCTGTCTGTCTGAACCCCAGACCAACTCCTCAGTTCCAAAGTAGAAAATCATTCCTTCAAGTCAGGTAGGAAAATGTGCCCAATAACTTGCAGGTTTGGTGCCCAGTAACTAGCAAGGAAAATAGTGGTAACTATTCCTGTTTATAACAACAGTGACCACAAACACTTATCAAGCACTGAGTTTGTGACCATGGCCAGCCCTAAATGGGAAGCAAATGATATGGGAGGCTATGAAATACACCACCCCCCCAAAAAAAAAAATTAAGATATTGGCATTTTAACCTTAGGAACTGTAGCTATTTCCTTACATGGAAAAAAATAGCAAGTTGTGATTACAGATATGAGTAAATGGAGACTCTTGAGATAACATTTTCCTCAGTGATCTGACTTATCCAGGTGTGTCCTCAATACACCCATTGTAAGAGGGGAAAAGAGGGGGTTTACACACAGAGAGGTGTGTGAAGATGGAGCAGAAAGCTTTGAAAACACTGGTGTTGAAGACTTGTAGTGAGGCGGACAGGAGCCAAGGCACATGGGCAGACACCAGAACCTGAAAGAGACCAAGTAGAGGCCTCATGCCCCACCCCATCTGCAGAGAAGCCCCTGCAAACACCTGAATTTTGTCCCAACAAGAATAATTTGTTATTTCTGACCTCTGTGGCTGTGAGAGACTAAAAATCTGCTGTTCGAAGCCACCTAGCATGAGGTCATTTGTTTAGCAGACTAGGGAACTAGTACAGATAATTTTTTAAATCTGATAGATGAACAGGACAGTGTCACTTGCAATTTAAATAAAAATCATGATGTGTCTTTCCAGAAGCATTCCCTGCAGGCAGGGTGGCCCTCTGGTCCAGCAGGGAGAGTCCAGCGGCCAAGGCTCTGTCTCAGACAAGACTCGATTTCCTGGCTCCACTTTCCTTCGCTCCTTAGAGCACGATCCCAAGGCCACGGCCCTCTGCCTGCATCCTGTTTAAGCCCCATGACTTCCCTGGACAATTAGAGGCTCCCCCTTCAGCTGGCCCCACTCTCCCCACACCTGCGGAGGGAAGCACGTGCCGGCCATCAGCCTCCATTTGTGCCGCCACCTCCTATCACCTCATTGTTTCCGAGTTGGCAGCTGCTCCACAGAAATGACCCCATTAGGGAATGTTTGGGGGAGACTGCAGGAAAGATCTACACAGCCCTCTTCTGGGGAAAAATAATGGTTCCCATGGTCCCCTCCAGCAGGCATGGATTCTGGGACCATGCTTAAGATCTGGCTGTTCCAGCCATGACCTCTGCCCTGTCCCCTTCATGAGGGACGTGGGACAACTGGAACTTTCACACACCCCCGGGCAGAATGCTAAACAGTGCAGGCACTTTGAAACAGTGGCACTGTAGGGTAAAGAAAATGTCAGGCTTTTCTGCCCTTCCGCCATCAGGATAGATGATGGATCCTTGTCCTGAACGCATGCCTGATGGCGGGCACCTGGAGTAGGGTGTGGGCATAGGTAGATGGGATTCAGCTGAGCTAAGACTGTGCTTTTAAGGGCGGCGTCACGGGGGGGACGCCAGCAGCACCAGCAGCAGCAGCAGCAGCCCCAGCCAGCAGCAGCAGAACCTGAAGGAGAAGCCGACGCAGAAGCAGAGAACGCCAGAGAGCCCAGATAGAGTAAAGACTTGCTGGGGGCTGGGAGGCCTGCCAGCTCCCCAGCCCCCCAGCCACCACCCCTGCCTGCCATATGCCTGGTGAACCCCAATAAAAGACCTGCAAAACCACTGAGGACTCTGACTGCTCCTTTACCCGATCTGCATGGGATCAGAAAACCTGCACTGTGTCCAGTTCCTGCCCCTTACAATTGGCGTATGTCGGCAAGATCCATGCAGACGGGTATTGGAGCCCTCCGAAGACCTGGAGGGACTAAGGAGAACAGACTTTGCCTGTGACGACGCTGGAGGCACCATGGCGGTATAGAAGATGGATACGTCCACGAGCTACAGGATGAGACCTGGCGTGAAGGAGACGCCCGAAAGGACCAGCCAACGACACCGGAAAGGACCAGCCAACGACACCGGATAGGACCAGCCAACGACACCGGAAAGGACCAGCCAATGACCCCTGAGGCAGCAGGCCATTGCTGAAGCAGGGAGAGGCCAATGGACTGATAGACTGATGAACTGATGATTTTGGACTGACAATCCCGCCAGAAGGCGGAGTACCTTAGCAGGTTATGTTTATTTTTTGAGAATCTGGGGGTGGCCAGTGGGCCTAGATGGCCAAAAGCAGCCTGTGTATGCCCAGTGGCCAGGTGGAGGAGAAAAGCCAACTAAGGTGGCAAAAGCTGGTACTGATGCTAAGTTGAGAAGCCCTGAGCGGCTGTTAAGCAGCCTGGGTATGCTGAAGAACTGTGAGTCTCGTAAAATCACCTGTGGGTGATGCCCTGCTCATTCTTGAGCGAGGGTGAGGAGCTGAGGAACCTGTCCTTGGGGGACGGGTGGGGAACGTGGCTTGGGTGGAGCCCAAGCCAAATGCAGAGTTTGGATCCCCGACCCATGTGCTTGTGCAGTGGGTTGGCCTGAGTGCAGGGGTCTGCGAGTCGCATGGGTGGCCATGAAGGCCGAGTGTTGGAGCGACTGCAGACAGAAACCCTGAGGGTTGGCGATTACCCCCAACAGAATAAAATTGCCAATCCCAGAGCTAGTGCATCCTGGGGGTGGATGCTGTGTGCGCCTTGTAGCCGAGACTACAGCCAGAGAAGGCCAGGAAGCCTGACGGCTCCTGGTATGTTATAGCAGATGCCGTGAGTGATTCCCCTCCCTCGTATGAGCAGTGCCTTCGGCAGCAGATTTGGTGGCTCATCTGCTGGTACCAATAATTGTCTTTTGCACTTGGTTGGTGCCCTGCCTGGACTTATTTGTGTTCTGTTGTATTTTGTTATATTGTATTTTGTTATATTTGATGTATTTGCTTTTGTGGGCCATGGCTGCATTGTTTGTTTGCTTAGAAAATTGTATATGTATGTATAGACTGTATGGCAGAAAACCCTGAGGGGTGGACTGTAGGGTAAAGAAAATGTCAGGCTTTTCTGCCCTTCCGCCATCAGGATAGATGATGGATCCTTGTCCTGAACGCATGCCTGATGGCGGGCACCTGGAGTAGGGTGTGGGCATAGGTAGATGGGATTCAGCTGAGCTAAGACTGTGCTTTTAAGGGCGGCGTCACGGGGGGACGCCAGCAGCACCAGCAGCAGCAGCAGCAGCCCCAGCCAGCAGCAGCAGAACCTGAAGGAGAAGCCGACGCAGAAGCAGAGAACGCCAGAGAGCCCAGATAGAGTAAGACTTGCTGGGGGCTGGGAGGCCTGCCAGCTCCCCAGCCCCCCAGCCACCACCCCTGCCTGCCATATGCCTGGTGAACCCCAATAAAAGACCTGCAAAACCACTGAGGACTCTGACTCCTCCTTTACCCGGTCTGCATGGGGTCAGAAAACCTGCACCTGTGCCCAGTCCGGCCCCTACAGGCAGTTTCTTATGTAGTTAAATATTCTTCTGTCATGTAACTGAGCAATTCAGCGCTTAGGTTTTAACTCAAGAGAAATCAAACAGATGTGAACATGAAAAGACATATGCAAATGTCCATGGCAGCACCGTTCATAATGGCCCCATACTGGAAGCAACCCCAAGGCCCATCGATAGATGAATGGATGATCAAAGTGTGCACCGACCATGGCGTGGAATATTATTTAGCAATGAACAGGAACAAATTATCGATACAACAAGAAGGGTGATTCTCTAAATGCTCATGCAAAATAGGGCCTCCTGGTGGCCTCAGAGTTAAGTCTCAGTGCTATCACCACTATGGCCCAAGTTCAATCCCTGGCCAGGGAACTGACCCACATATGGCGCAGCAGACCTCTCCTGTCTCGCCCGCTGCTCCCCTCAGCAGTGTATTTCAATAGATCCATCTGTTCTGCTCCCCACTCTGCCTCTGGTGAATCCTCTCACCTCCCCACACCTCTGGCCTAAACCCCAGTTTTCTACACACACAAAAAAAAATTAAAAAATAAATAAACCCTTATGCAAAATGAAAGAAACTGGGTACAAAAGGCTACTTACCAAATGATTTCCTTCATATGATGCACTGGACAAAGTGGAACTATGTGGACAGAGATCAGTGATTGCGAGGGGCTTGGGCCCAGGTGGGAAAAGCATCACAGAAGAACTTTCTGGGATGACAGACGTGTTCTCTATGTTGGTTGAGGCAGTCACATGATCTAAATACTTAATAGAACTCATCAAACTCATCAGTGAGAGGGAGCATTTCCTTGGCTATAAATGATCCTCCAGTAAGCCTGGTTTTTAAAAATGTAAATAAATCAAATGTATCCACCATGTTTATCCTGTGTTTTTTTCTGGGCTATTTTAACCCTCATAACAACCTTATAAGGTGCATGCTATCATGATCACCGTATCACAGATGGGCAAACAGAGAGGTTGAGCGATCTGCTCAAAGTCACCCAGCTAGGAAGGGGTGATCCTGGGACTCCAGCCCATACTCATAACCTCTGCACCATCTATGCAAACGGGGATGTCACATCACTCACTACATGCAATGGTGAGGTCAGGGTGGAGAGAGTGAGAGCAAGTAGGACAGGACCTTGGTTCCTCTCCCAGAGATACCCAGTTCCCCATGCTTGCTGCTCCAATTCTGCTGGCTCATTTTTCAATGACAGCCAGCTCCCTCCAGGCCCCTAACTAGAAAAACCAGCAAGATTCTTACGAGAGAAAACAATGGCCTCCTAAAAGCACTGGGTGGATTTACCCAACACATCTTGTCTGCACTCAGAATGCCCGAGACAGCTTCTCCTGAAATGTTTGCAGGTGAGTTCTCTGGCTGCTCCGGCCTGGGGGGTCTCCCATTACCCACTTCCCATGCAGCTGAACCCCCTGTTGACAAGGTTTTCACTCTTCCCAACCCCAGAGCTGACCTCTCCCCACCTTTTAGATGAAATGCAGGAGAAGGTGCTTAAGGAGGGTCGCTGGATGGTGTCAAAAGCCAATTTCTCCTTCTCCTATAATGAGAGTTGGAAGGTGGCGGCCAGAGGGGAAGCATTAAAAGCAGTGTTGCCGCAGGTGCCATTTCTACTTGGTGGGCCCAGGGTGGAGGGCAGGGCGTTCCCACAGCAGGAAGATGTCAGCGGGGGCTGCCACCCGTGCTCTGGGCCTGAAGCGGGGAAGCATGGGCGTGACTGCCCATGTGCTCCAAGTGCTGGAGCCTTGGGAAGGGTTGAAATGTCTGTGCTGAAATGTTCCTCTGGCTCATCTGGAAAGATTTGCCAAAGGCTCCCCCAGAAAGCAGCTGTAACCCAGCTTCAGGGCCCCTCAGAAATGACAAGAATGAGAACATAGGCTGAGACAGGGAAAACGCTAAACAACTTGGCAAGGAGATTTTCTGTCCCCCTCTGCCCTGGGGTTTGTCTCCTGTAAGTTTGTTCAAGCAGGGTCTTCACCCAGCAGAACAGAACAGCCACGCAGGGAGGGGGTCAGGCGCTGGCGGTGGAATCATCTTTTGAATGCCATTTTGGACTTGTCTATTTTGAGATCTTCATGTCATGCTGCTGTGTCTACTCCTTTTCTCATACTCTCCCGGCAAAAGAGTTTCAATCTGAGTAGTTAATTGTGACTACTTTGGGACAAGGGATTCTGGGCCATGCATGGACTCAGTGAGAAAGACTATCGTGCTTGATTAGTGATGTCTGCCATGGGTAGCAAGGTGGGTGGGGGGGGAGAGGCAGGCCAGATAGTTTCCATCCCTATTATATATTAAGAGGGCATGGCAATAGGAGGAAGACTCCAGAGGGGGGAAATGTCAAAGATAGATGCAATCTGGTACACCAAAAACTACCAAGTACCTAGTTAACCACTGCACGTGAGAAGTATAGCTACAATTGCTGGCTTCAGCTCAAACCCAGATCGTTCAGGAAGCATTCAGTGTCTGCAAATCACATGGTTTTCTTCTGAGAAGGACACATTTCCTTCAGCACAGACGTCATTATAGCGCCCTGTGATCCTGACACACCAGCCTCAACTGATCTGTGAAAGCCAGGGTGGGAAATGATGGGCTTCAGAAAACTGTATATGAATAAAGTTTTATTGAAACACAGAACTCACTCACTTGCTTATGTGATATCTTTGGCTTCTCCAGTGATGGAGGTGAATAGCTGTGACAGAGACTCTGTGGCCACAAAGCCTGAAGTACTTATTATCTGGCCCTTGACAGAAACTTGGCTGACCCCTGGATTGAAGAATTCCATCCCATCTCAGGCCACACCGCCTGTCAGTCATGTCCTATCAAATTCAAGCAAATCCACGGAGTGTGGAGAATGAACCACAGATGGAATCAGAGGGACCAGGTTCTACCCGCCCTCGGCCTCCATTTGTTTACTGTGTCACTTTCACCAGGTGTCACTCTTTCTCCGTGCCTCCATTCCCCTAGCTGTAAGAAGGTGGGGTGTGATGGCTACCTTTTAGGGTCACTGTGACAAGTCAATGAAATGTTCGTAACATGCTTCAACCCAGGGACAGACTCCAGAGAGGCACTGGCAGATGCTTGCCACCATCATCCTTTGCCATGTTATAATCACTCACTAACACTGTCACCTCTCTATAGATTCCCTCGTTCTAGAGAAATCCCCAAACACTCCAGCCTTTGAAAGGGAACCCAGAACCTGCTCCCTGCGCCATGGCTCCAGGCAGCCCTTGGCTGGGCTGGGGTGTGCGGGGTCTCTTAGCCAGGACAAGACACAAAACAGCCTCGCAGGGAGGGAGTCAGGCGCTGGCGGTGGTGGCCAAGAGTCCCTCGCTAACAACAAACAAAAGTTGCTTTTCATCTGATCCACTGCTGCCGGAGAGGACTCACTTCCTCCCGCCTGGGCATTTAGGAAAACTGACAGCAGAGGCGAGAAAACAGCCAGCTCTCCCTGCGCGCGATAAAACCATTACAATCAATTTAGGCAGCTCGCAGGCGCGCAGACAGACTCTGTGTCGACTGGATTCTGTTACCAGGCCTGGGGGGCGGGAGGGGAGGGCGATGGGGGCTGGAGGGGGCCTTCTGGGAGGCTGGAGCATTTGGCCTTCCTCGGATGGGTCCCATTATGGCTGCAGGCTGGCGCCACTGCTGCGGGGGCTCGCGACCAAATGAAAGTGTCATCCAACGGCTTTGGGGAGGAAGGGGAGCTGGGGAGCAGGGCCGCCAGTGTTAGCTTAACTCCTGCGGTCTCGCAGACTAATTGCTCACGGTGGAAACACGCCTCAAAGTGCTTTGGCCTCGTCAATAATAGGGTATTAGATGCCTTCCACTCCGCAGGCATTGATCTGTTCCCTCCCTGGCCTCCTCCTGGCTCCGCTCCCCGCCAACCCCCACCCTGCTGCTCCTGCTTCTACTCCCGATGACTCTTCTTCCTTTTTTTTTTCCTAAAGTGTTTTCTAAGCGTGTGTTTAGCAAGAGTGGGGCCTAAGTGCTAATTGTTACACCGCAGATTGATTGGCGACGAGATGGCTTGCCAAGTTCCTCCAGTCTCCAGGGGGTGGGAGCAGGGAGCAGGGAGGGGAGGAAGGATAGGGAGGGGCCTGGAGGTGGGGTAGCTGGGAGGGGGGAGTGGGGAGAGGGAAAGGGGGAATCCTTGATGCTTCTGAGTTCCCTCAGAGCTGTGTCTTTCTAGGCTGGAAACTGTGCCCTTGGCTGCGGAGCTGCAGGGCAACCTCTATTGATATTTTAGCATTATTTCCTCTTTTGAAAAGACTGGCAAAGATTTAGCTCTGGGAGCAGAGCCTGGAGCAGGCTTGTGATCCCTGGGAAGGGCAAACACCTGCAGGCCTGAGCAGAGAACTTGTCCTTGAAACTGCCCTCCATCCTTGTCCGTGAAGCCCCCAGGTTAGGGTGCCTGCGCTGAAGCCCCTGTGCGCCTCCTCCCCCTCATCAGAGCCACTTATTTAATTCCCAGGCTCTTTTCACTGAGCTGTGTGCCTCCTCCTGCTGGTCCATGACTGGACCAACCAATGCTGGGTGAGCAGAAGCTGATGGCCTATGGCCACCTTGCTCTCCTGTGTTTGATGTGCTTGGACAGCCAGGTGAGCTGAGAACTTCAAGAATCTCAAGACACAGACAATAGGTCTGTGTCTCCCAAATCCCACTGTAGGGTAAGGTAAAAGGTATCAGGCTTTTCTGCCCTCCCGCCATCAGGATAGATGATGGATCCTTGTCCTGAATGCATGCCTGATGGCGGGCACCTGGAATAGGGTGTGGGCATAGGTAGATGGGATTCACCTGGGCTGAGACTGGGCTTTTAAGGGCGGTGTCTCGGGGACGCCAGCAGAAGCCAAGAAGCCAAGAAGCCGAAAAGAAGCAGAAGAAGCCGAAAGAGAAGCCGAGAGAGAGAGAGAGATCACCGGAGAGCCCAGATAGAGTGAAGACTTGCTGGGGGCTGGGAGGCCTGCCAGCCTCCCGGCCCCCCCAGCATCCCTGCCTGCATATGCCTGGTGAACCCCAAATAAAAGACCTGCAAAACCCCTGAGGGCTCTGACTCCTCCTTTACCCGGTCTGCATGGGATCAGAAAACCTGCTCAGTGGTCATTCCTGCCCTTTACACCCACCTACTTTGAAGACTAGGACCGTAGTCTCGGCCAATAACGCCCTGAAATAGCGCCACCTGACAGGTGAGCGTGACAATTCTGAGCGCTCGTCTGTTTAAACTGAGACAGTCTCTGACCCCAATAGTGAGATTCAGCCGGGATTCAGCCGTCCACAGTCCATGGTCCATGTGGAAGGAGAGTGGGGAGAAGAGACACAGAGGGGGATGCACTTTGAAGTTGGACAGCCTGGCTCTGCTGTTGCCATTGGCAACACACCCTCTCCCTGCCTCAGTTTCCTTATCTGTAAAACAGGGTAATGACAGTGCCTGGCCCATAGTGAGGTTGTAAACGCAAAATAAAAAGCCAGTCTCTAAGCAGTGGCTGCTACAAATCACTGCTTCATCATCTTTCTCTGTTCTGGAATATTCTGTGTCTTATAATCTGGAAATTCAACGTATGTTCCCTGGAACAGCAGCCTGGGCTCACTTGGGAGCTTTCCAACTCCGACAACCCGGCCTCCTTCCCCACTTCCCCTCCTCTTCTTCTTATTCATCAACTTTTATTGATTTACCATTCGTTTACAAAACTATTATTTCTGGGGTACGACTTCATACCTTGCTGTGTGTATATGCTTCACTCACCAACACCAAAGTTCTAGTGGAATATAGATCACAATAACACAGACCGTGAGGCCCTGCCCCAGGCCTGCTGAATCAGAGCTGCATGTTTACACCATCCCTGGGAAGCTCAGGTCACATGGAAGTTTGAAGTGCTGGCTCATTCCCCCTCGGGCCCTCGGCCCCCAACCTGAGCGTTATAGATGCACAGGTCAGGTGTATGTTTCTTGGTGAGGAGAAGCCGAGCACTTAGCAGCAGCCCTGGGTGACCTCACTTAACTCTACATGGATGTGACCCTAAGTCTCTGTGGCCAACTAAGATCTCAGGCCTGGCTTTGCAGCTCTCTTTTGAGACAAGCATCCTTGGGTCAGACTTACTTCCTGAGAAGTGACAGCAATGGACAATTCCACTCTGCCAATACCCAGCAAGTTTCAGCTAAAGTCTTTGCAACTGACAGAGCATCCAGGGAAGCAAAGGAACAGGATAACTCAGTATGTAGGTTCTGGTGCCAGCCCTGGACTCAGATGCTGAGAACAGCTTGTGAACATAAATGCCTTAAGTGACCTCTGTTCATCCATGCCTCTGCCCCAGGGCCTTTGTATGTGCAGCTGCTACTTAGAATGCTTTTTTTTATGTCCCAGTGCCTCGTTCTCATCATTCAAATTAGACCAAATGTCACCTTCACAAACACACCCCCTCCCTGACATCCTTAACTGGTCACCCTCAATCCCACCACTAGGTTTCTTCTTCTCAGCCCTTACCAGTGCCAGAAAGGAGCTCGTTTGTCATGGATTCCTAATCTCTCCCCACCCCACTGTCCCCCACCAAACAGAGCTCAGCCCCTTGACAACAGGTACTCGTTTGTCACCACTGTACCCAGAGTGGAAGAGTAGAGAGCATAGAGTAGGTGCTCCAAATGTCTGGCTGCCTCAGTTTCCTCATCTATGAAATGAGGATAAAATCATGCTTCATGCAGAGGGGCGTAGGGTGTGAGAGGATCATATAAAGATCTCAGATCAAGAACTGATACCTGGGGCCTCCCCGGTGACGCAGCGGTTGAGTGCTGGGCTGTGAAGCTGCCCGCAGCCTCTGCAGCACCGGTTCGATCCCTGGCTGCTGGCAAGGGTCCCACATGGCACGCAGACCTCTCCTGTCGCCTGCTGCTCCCCTCACCAGTGTATTTCGTCAGTCTGTCTGTTCTGCTCCCCGCTCTGGCTCTGGTGAATTCTCTCACCCTCCCGCGCTTCTGACTGTACCCAGTGCTTGTATAAATAAATAAATAAATCTTTAATAAAACCTGATACCTAATTAGAGCTCAGTAAGTAACAGTGTTCAATAAACAAATGTTCAGACAGGTTTGAGAGTTTTTCCAAACCAAATAGTAGTAAAGTTTATTTAGAACAGTGACTGCAGTCTACTTTAATAGCAAAACAAAGCCAAGAGGTCTTCATTCACCTCTATCCTTGAAATGAACACAAGATTATCATCATGCAAGACAGTCACAAATGTGAAAATCCCTTCCCATCTCAAACAGGTGTTTTTGTTTCTTCATTCATTTGTTTAAAGATCTAAGAAACACAGGGGTGTGAATTCCAGGCTCTAACACTAAATAAATAGTGAAAGAACAAATAATACTTTCTAATGGCCTGTCCTGGGCATACAACTGCATCTCTGCAAGCCTCAGTTTCCTCGTAATGACACCTGGGGTAAGGACTGAGAGACAGGGACGTGAAAGCAGCCGGGCTGGGGGAAAGCAGCGTCAACAAATGTTGCCTTTTCCCGTTTTGTCCTCCCTACCCCTCCCGCTGTGCAGTCACTCTTGGAGCCGCTCTCCTTGCCACCCAAGGAAGTGATGCTCAGACAGGTTTGAGAGTTTGTCCAAACCCGGTCTCTCTCCATCTTCCTCTTCCTTTCCCTCTCCCTTACATCCTCTTCTTAATCAGGGAGACGAGGGTAAAAATCCATATCCTCCCACAAGGAACTCCGACCCAATTGCAGGCACCAGCTCTGAAATCGTATACGTCTAAGACAATAGAGACTGGGAACCTATAGGTCTATATGGGTCACTGAGGACTATAAACAAATCATGGGAACATGCACTTTGTCTTGCAAGCTTTGCGGAACACGATTCTTCCTTCTTTCCCAGCTGGAAGGGGGTTTGCCTTGGGCCTTTGGTTTTCAAGATATTTCTTTAGCTTTAATGCTATCTGGGTTCATAGACTCTCATAAGGAGCCTCACATGATGATGGTGAAGATGATGATGGTGGTGGTGATGGTGGTGGTGATGATGGTGGTGGTGATGGTGGTGGTGGTGATGGTGGTGGTGATGGTGGTGGTGATGATGGTGGTGATGATGGTAGTGGTGATGGTGATGGTCGTTATAATGATGGTGGTGATGATGGTGGTGGTGATGGTGGTGGTGATGGTGGTGGTGATGGTGGTGGTGATGATGGTGGTGGTGATGATAATGGTGGTGGTGATGATGATGATGATGATGACAGCTAATGTTTTTAATCAGTCACTCACTATCTTCTGGGAACCCTCCCTAACAACCTAGATGCATTTTTTCATTTAACTCTCAGAGTAACCTCCCAACATCAGTGTTTTCTCTAGTTCCCTCCTACAGATGAGGAAATGGAGTCTCCAAGGAGAGTCACCTCCGCAGCGTCATGCAATTAGTGCCTGGCCCATTTTGAGCACCACGTCCGATCTGTTTAACCTCCAAGGGGAAGCAGTCACCTCTGACCACATCCAGCCAAAGCCTCAGAAGATTCTCAGGACATCCTTGAACTCTGAGGGCCTTGGTTTGGAAAGTATTACAATCCATTTCTTCTAAATGTGAGAATGTGGAAGGGTAGGCTGTTGGCTGATTGAGCCCCACGATCCCCTCTGCTGTTCAGTGGAAAATTGGAAAGTGGGAATGAAGAACAGGCAAGAAGGGACAAGAAATAAATCCACTGGTATTTCCTCTCTGATGCCCCATACCCCCCCGCCCACACCATCACATACCAGCCTCCCAGGATAAGCAGGGGATATTTTTCTGATAATTCCCAGGTTCAAATCTGAGCTCTGCCATGCTAGTGATAATTGCTGTGCAATCTTACTCAAGTCCTTTGATGTCTCTGAGCCACAGCTTCCTCATCTGAAAATTGGGGATAACAATAATACCAAGCCATTAGAGTTGTTACTGGATTAAATGAGATCATCCACTCAATTGTTAACACATTGCCTGGCTTATGATAAGAATGCCACAGAATTGTGTGAGTAAGGGATTACCTCTTAATGCTGTGGTTAACAAGGTAGAAAAAAACTCTTTCTGAAATTTTCTTTAGCATCAAATATCTGTGACTACACGCGCATTTTAAAAAATCGCATTTAGCAACGAAACACTTTTTTTCTCAAATACTTCAATTTTTCTTAAATCTTGGAGAAAACCTTACAAGGCAGATAAGGTGGGGAGCTCAGTTTGGAAACCACTGAGCTGCCCAACTGCGTGTGTCCTGTCCCCCTTCTGCTGTCCCCAGCTGCACCCCAAGGGGACTGGACAGATGGACCTATGGCTCCCAAATCATGCTGCTGTTGTAGTATTCATTTTTTCCTTCTAAGTTTGGAGTTTCATATAGTTTGATAGAAGATGTGTTTTAGATCTATTTTACTGATTATACATTTATTTTGAATAAATGGATGAATGGATGGACGGTGGTGGGTGGATGGGTGGATGGAAGGATGATGGATGGATGGACAGACAAGTGGATGAATGGATGGACAGGATAGATAAAAGAAAGGAAAGAGGGGAGGTAGGAAAGGTAGGAGGAGTGATGGCTGAATAACTGTTTCAACAGAGGGATTAGAACTAACAAGTTAACCTGTCCATGTGACCACTGGTGGCACATGCACAACAGTGGAAATAAGGCCTGACCAGAGAGGGCATGACTGATAGGAAAGAGCGAAAGTCATGGCTCCAGGCTCCATGGTGGTGCTTATTCACATTGTCTCATTTAATCCTCACCACTGGACCTGGAGGAAGAACTCTTACCCCCATTTTGAAGAGGAGAAAAATCAAGTCTAGAGAGTGTCAGTGACCCTCCCAAGGTAACACAGCAAGTCAATCACCAGACTTGCGGCATAGAGATATTCCCCCATAGAGAATCTTCCAGAACTGTAAAAAGAAATTAATCAAAGAAACATAGCTAAGGAAAGAGAAATGACAGAGGTGTGGAAAAGACCAACATTTCTTGGGGTACCTACCTACTGTATGCCAGACCAGACTACATGGGTTTTCTGGGGAACTCTCAACAAGGAGTCCCAAGGTTGGCATCATGAACTTCAGTTTTTTCAAAGATTTATTTTTATTTATTTATGCATACAAGACTAGGGTATAGGCCAGAGGTGCGGGTGGGGGTGGGTGGGTGAGAGGGTTCACCAGAGACAGAGCAGGGACCAGAACAGGCAGATTCACTGAAATACACTGCTGAGGGGAGCAGCAGGCGAGACAGGAGAGGTTTGCTGCGCCATGTGGGTCAGCTCCCTGGCCGGGGATCGAACTCTTCCAGCAGTGGCTGGTGATAGCTTCATCATGCTGTGGTGATAGCTTTAAACCCTGTGCCACCAGGGAGGCCCACAACCTTCATTTCATAGTGAGGACAGAGATGCATCCAGCATCTGGAGCCCACGGTCACATTGCCCAGGGGCAGGGCTGGGATTCGAAGGCTGACCTGAAGTCCTGTTGCCACCAGCTTCACGAGACAGAAATTTCTTTTTAAATAAAGGAAAGAGCAACACGTTAGCCCACACAAAGGGAGTTCAGAAGGAAGAGAAAGTGAAGGGCCAGGAGAAGGAACAGGGAAACACATTCAAAGCAATTAGAAGTGAAGGGAGCACGAAGAAGGAGAGAAAAGGCAAAGGAAGACAAAAGACCCTTCTCTCCAGCTGGGCCTGGCCAGGAAACCGCAGCCCACATGGCCCGTGGCCTCCCTCCCTCCAAGTGGCTTTTAGCTCACGCCTCCCTCTGCGGGCCGCCCAGGGCCGGCTGGCGTCGGCTGTGCGCTGTCTGAGGGCGCTGGCAGGAAAATCCCAAGGAAAGCTGTGTCTGGGGTCATCCGATTAAAGGAGGCAGCGAGGCTGCAAATGGAGGAGACAGGGGGACGAGGAGAGAAGGCGGGTGGCGAGGGGGCCGCTGACCCCTATGACCTCTGCCTGCGCTAACCTGATATAACAAACAGTCCTGGCAAACAAAATAGTATTAACCCTTAGAGCTGGGTCAGTCTCTTCTGCATTTGCCCAGGACTGTGGGACTCTGCTTCCCGGAGGATTTAACTCTTTCCTGGGGTCCTCTGACAGGCCCCATGACAGCCTGGCTCTCAAATGCACCCAGACACCAAGAGAGATGCCCTGGGGCGGGGGCTTGGCATAGCCCAGCAGTCCATGTCCCTCAACATCTGACCCAGGATAGGAGCTTCTAGAGAGAAAATGATCCATGGATTCTTCATCAGGTCTGAGATTGTGTGTTCACTCGATTCTGTTAAAGGCCTTATTGCCTCCTAGGCCTCCTCTACAGCCCAAAAACTAGATTCATATAAAGCCCAGCGACATATAGCTTGGCCCACAGGCCTGCAACCATCTGGCACCATCTGTCTGCTCGTCAGAAATGCAGGATCTTAGGTCTCCAGCACCGGCTGCATCTGCGGGGCTGGGGCTTAAAAGCACCCCCAGATAAGTGTGCACATTGTAGATTAAGCAACACCCTTGAAGCCATCGCTTTTAAAGCTCTACAGTTCCCACTTCAGAACATCTGTCAGAGCAGAAAATGAACCCTCGTTCCTTCCAACACCACCGTGACCTTCGAACCCAGCAGAACATCAAGAGGTTTAATAGTTAGGAGTGAATCAAGGTCAGCGCGGCCCTGCCCACGGTGTTGCTGGAGTGTGTATGAAGCGTGATGGTTTTGGAAGAGCTGACAGTTGTTTTGTCAGCTCAGCTGTGGGAGAGTCCCCTTTCTTGAGGCTACTTCTTACTTACTCCAAATGCTTTTGGAGGGCTGACACTCCTGGTTCATGATCTGATGACTCGGCCAGGCCAGTGAGTACCTTTCCTGGGGATTTTGTGTGTCCTTTGACCAAGTAGACTGGTTATAGGGACCCACTGTGTCCTCTCTTCTTGCCTGTTGGTGTATGAAAGGACAGGATGCCCACCTTCTTCTTTCTTTTAATTATGCTTAAAAAGTAACATTGACTTACGCCACTATCTGTGCTTTAGGGGCATGACACACCGCTCCAAGAAAGTTGTGACATCACACCCACCACCAAAGCTCCAATAACTCTCCATTGGGACCCTTCCCCAAAGTCAGACCCCTGCCTCTTCCCAACTCCAGTAGCCTCAATTCTGCAGTCAGATTTCTAAGGTTTTGGTTTAGTTTCGTCTGTTCCTTTGCTTTCTTTATATGCCATATGAGTGAAATCATCCAGAACTTGTCCTCCCCTGACATTTCACTTCGTGTAATCGCCAGTTCCATCTATGTTGTTGAAAATGGCAAGAGTTCATCTTTTCGTAGCTGAGTAATATTCCATTGTGTGCATATTCATCTTCTTAACCCCCTCATCTGTTGTTGGGCATTTAGGTTGTTTCCAGAGCTTGCAGAACACAAATCTTCAGATGAAGTCCGCCTCAGCACTCTGCCTATGTGTGCCAATAAATCCCCTTTGGGGTTCAGGTCAATTTGAAGGGATCTGTGTCTTTTGTTTCTAAAGTTGTCCAAGTTCTCACTGAGCCATCAACTCACTCTGTGACCCTGAATTTCTTGGGTAGGAATTCTTTCTATGGGAAGAAACTACACAGGATACAAATACCAAAGACTGGAGGTTGGTCACCATCTTGGATGTTGGCCACTGCAGTTGATGAACACAAAGTTATGGAAACTATGTCTATGATATTTACCCTGTATTGGACCATGATGCCATTTAACATGAAGGAAAGCAAAGGTCTCAGGGATTAGGCAATTGATTCAAGGTTCACATACAGGAATATAAGAGCCTAGAAGTGAAACCGACACTCACTACCCCAGTCAGGTACCACCTCCCCACCCCCACCACTACCAGTGCTAGGCAGCCAGGATCCCAGGATGGACCAAGCCAATAAGATTTCAGGTTGGCAAGAAACAGCACCCCAGGCTTGGCCAACCTCCAGCAACCTCACCCCTCCTGCCCTCTCTGTGGATCATTTATTCCAAGAGCCCAGCTATAAATATCCACTTAGTGAAATGCCCTGCTCCTCAGGCACCCTCTCCCTCCACCCTCTGGCTGCCTGCGCCCTGCTCAAGCAATGCCAGCTTGCAATCAGTCTGCAATCTGAGTCCACTTTGCACACCCAGCACTGACCAGCTGCCCAAGCCAGCGGAGCGCCGCTGGCACATCCCCAAGATTGCTATTGTAAGTTAATGGCACAGCAATTGGTGGTTAAAAACACTAATTGACTTTAAATAGGTGATGTTATCCTAATAATGTACAGGCTGCCCCAATTCTTCATTTCCCCTGTTCTTCCTCTTTCGCCTCTTCACTGTCTCGCAGTGCCTGGGAGCACCCACAAGGTCAGGAGTCCCTGGGCTTGACAGCTGAAGTCCGGAGGACAAGTACACGCGAATGGTCACCAACCCCCATCAACACTCAGAAAATGAATCCTAACAGTCAGGCTGGACCCAGCTCCCAAGGAGAGTCTCCAACCTGAAGACTCGGGAGAGTCTGGGAGAGGCAGAGATGCAATCGATGGGACTTCTCTCTGAATAATTTGGGGTGTTTGCTCTCTAGTCACATGGCCTCAATGACAAGAAACCCCATGTTTTTCTAGGTCTGTTCCAGAGTTTGGGGACACGTCACTTATTTGTTTGTTTGCTTCACAATCGTACTTTGATTGACTGATTGATTTCTATCAGGGTAACAGTTTACAACACTGTATATGATTCAGAGGTAGCGGATCCCCCCCTCAGATGTATGTTATCACACTTTGCCCACCACCAAGTCCCCCAGAGTCCTCTGTCGCAGACATTTTCCTCTTAATGCTTCCCCCACTCAATGGATAATAATAAAAGTAATTGCTAGCTCATACTAATAAAATTGTAATTTGCTTACAATTTAGAACATTAATATGAAGACCAGATCCTGAGTGAAGCCCTGTGTGTTCATCATCCCAGGCAATCTTCACAGCCCATGCCAACCAGAAACTCAGGCTCGAGAGGGGAAGTTATTTGCCCAAAGACACACAGCCAAGAGGGTCCAGAGCAGAGATCTGCAGGCAGGCTGCCAACTTCCATGCCCGAGATCATTCCCACTGAATCACCTGAACATGGCGCCCAAGGGCCGCTTGGAGGTGGGGGTGGAGGAGGGCCAAGCTCCATGCTCGCCTCCTCCTGGGCAGGGTGAGGGAAAACCTATTCCCTCTGAACCCAAGACCTGCTCCTCATGGAAGATGAGCACTGTTCTCTGCAGACCCGGCTCTGTCTTTGTCACGGATCCGTGGGTGCAGAGGCGTAGCACCCATCATGCCCCAGCACCAAGCTAGGGAGGAGCAGGCTTCAAGGGACAGTCAACACGTCCAGCTGAGGTTGGAGAGGAAGCGCCGGATGTGTGTTCCCTGCGCTCAGCCCGCAGCATCCACAGCCCAACTATGCACTCCAGGTGGGAAACTCAGGAGTGGAGGAGCAGGGTTCAAGCAAGGTCAGGACCCAAAAGGGTGCCCCTAGTGACCACTTCTGGGTATTATAGGCTCACTCTAGGCTGCGCACTGTCCCAGGTTCATTTCTGATCCCAATAACCCTGCAAGGGAAGCTGTATTTTACCCAGAAAATCGACTCCCTCTAGACCTGCGGTCTCCAGTTGCCACCAAGGCTTGGGAAGATTGAGGAGGTGCGGGTGGGGGTCAACAGGCCCCACACCCACCCTTCAGCCTGAGTAATGCCATAATCTTGCTGAGCTTTATCTGCGAGAGTTTGCATGGCTAAAGTTTAAGGATTTGAAGGCTCCCTTGACCACACCATGAATCTCTGCCCTCCACCCCCAGGCAGAGAGGGCTGCCTTGATGAGCTTGAGTCACCAGCGCCCAGCAAATGATACACACGCGTTGACTGGCAAGTCACTTACAAATGCCAAGCCCTTCCTCCACTGTTTCATCTGCCAGAACCTAAGAAGCCGGCTTGTGTAGCCCTGGTTGGCAGGGACGCTGAACCTCAGAGAAAGGGAATTCTCGCTTAAAGTTGCAGGTAACAGAGTCAGGGGTGGTAGCTGGAAAGCTTTCCAGGGTGGAGGATTCAGCAGAACCACCCCCCACCTTACCCATACCCTAACCCTGCAGCCTGCCACATCCAGAAGGGCCCTGGCAAGACATGTTTAGGCAAAAGATCTTGACATGAGAACATTCTAGATGATCCCGATGTCATCAAGAAGGTCCATTAAAGAATCAGAGGAGAAGGTGTGATGAAGGGAGAAGCTCAACATCACCTGTCTTGAGGAAGGAGCAGGGGCAATGGAGGCCAGGAATGCAGGCACCTCCCCAGGGGTCCCCAAAAGGAACACAACCCTGCCAACACCTTGACTGTAGCCCAGGGAAGCCCATCTAGGGCTTCTGTCCCAGAACTGAAAGGTCATAAATGTGCAGTTTTAAGCCCCTAAATTCGAAGCAAATAGTTCCAGCAGCATTAGGAAGTGGAGAGACAGACGAGGTCACACTCACAATCACCGACCATGATCGATGCTTCTGCTTGATTCTTATGGCTGATGAATCATCGTGTTGCTGACCAATTTTTAAGCCTGGAGGACCAAGGGAAGTTTTCTGCTCCCCGCTGGAGCGAGATGCTGGAAGGCATTCTCAACGCCAATCATCTCCGTTAAAGCGAAGTGGGGTTAAGTGCCTGGGCGGCTCTGGATGGAGGAACAGCTGGGGTGAGACAGGCAATAAATCCCCACTTCAGCCCCGCCAGCCAACTATCTCCACGGCCAGTCTCGTCCTCCAAGGAGCAGATGGAAGGGAGAATTCCACGGCGTCGCAGCCGTCTCCAGGGGCCCCCTGAGGCTCCCTGGGGTCTTCACCCCTGCAGAGTCCCCAGGATGGCAGGCGCCTCCCGGTCCTGTCGTTGCTCCCCTGGCGAAGGGAGCTTGGCGTCAGGCTTAATGGGCAATGAGTCCCAGGCGTCAGAAACAGAGCTCAGCTCGTTAAGATGGCTGGGCCGGCACCCTGCGGACAGAGAGGGCCACAGCTGGAGACCGGGAAATGGGCCATTGGGGGCCTGGTGGAGCCTCTGCAGCCCCAGAGGATCTGGGTGGCCTGGCTGCCATTGGTCCCGGGCCTCTTAAAGCCCATTACTTGCTGCCTCTGGCCTGGGGGCCGAGCACAGCCTCCCTGCAGATAGGGCCCAGCGGATCAATGGCTCTGACTGCTGCAGGCTCGTCCCCCGCCCCTCGCCTGCCCCCCTGCCTTAACTAGATGTGGGCGCCAGACCCCAACAGGTCCTCGGCAACTGTCAGTCAAGGGCCATGAAATATTCATCTCGTTTCATCTTCTTCAGAGACCTGCCGGGAGCTCTGATAGGGGCCTAACCATCTTCAAGAACTTGTAAAGGCTGGAGGGAGGGGAAGGGAGGGGTTGGAGAGACAGACCGCCAGGGGCCAGGGCAGATTCTGCTGGAGCCCCTGGGGCACAGCTGCAGCCCCTGCTGGCACTTCCTCCAAAGACACCCATTCAGCCTGTGTGTCTGAGCACCCAGCCAGCACCCAACATGGCGAGCACATCTGCACCCACTGTCTGGTTGCTTCCCAAGCTCGGCTGGCTGCAGACCACCTTCCCGTGTTCACAGTACCCCTCCCAGACTGTGTGAGATTTTTTCCCTAGCCTCACCTTATTTTTTTTTTAATTTTATATATTTTTACATTATTCTTCATTTTTGTACAATGCATGCTTTCTCATCTCGGGTATAGTCCCCGTGAAATTCCCACCACCCATTCACCCTCCTACCATCACCCTAGTCGCTTGTGCTCTTCACCCCTGTTTTGACCTTACTCCCCTCTCCCCCCGCTGTAGAGTGTCTCTGGTTTATAGCTGCCTGTTGATTTTGATATTTACTTTATCGTAGTTACTTTTTTTCCCCTGATTCCTTATTTGGATCCTCTGCATTCCTCCTATAAGTGAAACTATCCAGTATTTTTCTCTTTCTTTCTGGCTTATTTCACTGACATATACACAATGGAATATTACTCAGCGATCAAAAAAGATAAACTCATGTCATTCTCAGCAATATGGATGGAGCTGGAAGAGCTCATGCCTAGCCTCACTTTAA
Organism: Talpa occidentalis; assembly: GCF_014898055.3. Taxonomy (NCBI): domain Eukaryota; kingdom Metazoa; phylum Chordata; class Mammalia; order Eulipotyphla; family Talpidae; genus Talpa; species Talpa occidentalis. The sequence goes on along the minus strand of NW_023601433.1, from coordinate 81,266,819 downwards.
ATAGTAGCTTCTGAGAAATCAGAATGCTAGTTTGGCTTTTATTTTTTCTGAAAAATATATGAATGTAACATATACTCATCTATGCTATATATACAAA
>NW_023601433.1:81236339-81266622 GCF_014898055.3 Talpa occidentalis | reverse complement strand
TCGTGTGTATGAAAGTCACAGAAGTGCCCATCAGGAGGAGGGGGTATTTGCACTTGGACTTCTAGGTGGCTTGGGTCCCAAGGCCTGAGTCCCTTTTGGCTTAGGGAGGCCCGTGTCAGTTTCTTGCAGGTTAAAAGAACTTTCATATGTACACCCGCATTGGCAGAAGCTGGAGGGGTCCGAGAGGTGTTAACCTGCTTATGACTTTGATAAGGTCCAAACCAATGTGGCCAGTGACAGTTTGGACATTCCCAAGGTCCCACCAATCCCTCAGAGCCTGGGCGACGTGCCTGCCCTCTTGATCCCACACTGGTAGACCCAGAAAGACCTTCTTAATCTAGATGAGGAAACCCAAGCCCAAAAGCTACTGTTTCCAGATCATATCATTTGTCCTCCCGTGGGTTCATTCTGCAGATAATTTTTTGAACATCAACACAGTGCCAAGCCCCTACTTGGCATGGGGGCTACCAGGCAAAACCAAGTCAAAAGGGCCTTTCAGGGCTGGGGAGCCATCGCACCACACAGAAATGGGAAACAACTTAGCGTGTTATTTTTTCAGCTCACTGTTAAAGATCTGCACACACCCACACACACGCTGGACTCTGCTCCATCAGGACAGGGGTGACACTGTCTCACACATGCTCAGGCACAGTGACATCTAGTAGGTGCAGCCGCCCTCAAGTGAATAGTAAATGGTTGGTGGGCATCTGCATACAGGGCAAGGCAGGAAGGTCCTGGCCCTGGCCCTCGGGCCCACCTCCCTCACCTTCCAAGCCACATCGTGGTATGTGGCCACAACCCCTACTCTGGGTGCTGCAGGGATTAATTAACCAGTTAAATGGTGATTAATTTGCTCTTCTCCAGCTAAATGATTAGGGAGGCAGTCGGGCTCCCTGAGGTGGACTCCAGTGTCCACCTCACCCCTGGAGTTGGGGGGGGTGCCGCTGCTCCGCAGGTGTTCTCTTGTTTGCTTCCAGGCTGTGGGTGGGGCTGCCTGATTGCTGTTTCCCCCAGATGTTTTCCTTCCCTGGAGGGCAGGTGGGGTTAGAGCCGGATCTGGCCCAAGGGAGCCCAGTGATTACATTTCTCAACTTGCAATTTATGCAAAAGGTTCCAGGGTCGAGGGAAAGCACTTGCGCTCTGGAGGCAGGTGGACCCCAGTTCCTGTGATTCCATCAGTATTGCCACTGGCCAGTCACGTCCCCACACTGGGCCTTGATTTCCTCATCTTTAAAAAAAGGATAGTGTGGCTTACCTCAGGCTTTTAGCGGAGATTTGAGGTGAGCTAAAAAAGTAAATGGGGACAGTACAGGTGGAGGGGCTTCCAGCTATTCCTGACACGTAGTCAGATGCTCCGTGTGGCCCATGTCATTTCTTTTTGTGTGCGCTCTCCCCCTCGACCCTCTGGGGCAGGATGCTGCTGGAGGTCGGATGTCAGAGGTTGGACGTAATAATCAAGCCTTGTTGCTTAGCTGCTAAGAGCCTGTTCACCTCAAACCTCCCACTCAAATCTCCCACTCACCCGCCAGACCTCTGGCTGTTCTCCTTGAGCCACAGAAGTGCTAAAGTCAGACCTTGAATGAGCCAACAAAGGAAGAAATGTTAAATTTCTAATTAACTGCATGCCCCCAGCCATGGGCTGGGGCTCTGAGCTGCCTACATGAGAGCCTGGCTTTGCTACTAGCTGTGTAAGTGAGTTCCTGGCTTCAAGCTTCCATGGCCTCACCTGTTTGGCTCTTCTAGACAATACCATCCTCCACAAGAAACCCAGTGAGGAGTGAATGAGGTCATAGATTTAGAAGGCAGGGCAGTGCCTGTAGAATCTTTGCTGTTGGGGTAAATCCCTTCCTGCTTTCAACGGGCTGATGGAAAGGACAGGGGAGACAGGGACCAGAGAACAGGAACAGAACAGGGCAGCAGACCCCTGCCACACAGACTTATGCCCTGCTATGTTTTTATTCATGGGGGTCCCTGACACATTGTGCCCGTCCCTCGCCCATAAATACAGGCTGAGTGACAGCAGCAGAGATGGGATGATGATGCCCAGACTGGCAGGCGTGTTCCCTGTCCCCCTGCGGGCTTCCTTGGATAGCTGCAGTCCTCTGGGGCTTGGTGTAACCCAAGCAGACTTGCCCCCTCACTAGGCAAAGCAGTGGGCTCCCTGCAGCCAGACTTCTATGTCCAAGGCTATTCCTGTTTTTACAAGAGGAAACCATCATCCCTGGGGTTTCAGCACATGGTCTGTAATTTTTAAGCTGTTTGGGAGGCCAGGGAGTCTTCTGAACACCTGCCTGGCCCTGGCCTCTCTTTCTAGCCTGACATCCCATCCATCACTTGCCAGATGTTTTTGGTTTCTCCGGTGCCCCCATCCTACAGTGGTGCTCTTATTCTGTCACCTCCAGGCCTTTGCAGTGGGCTGTTCCCTCTGCTGAGAACTGTCTCCCTGGCCCCCCAGACCCATCTGGCTGGCCACTAATCGCCCTTAGGTCTCTGTTTACATGTCACTTCCCCTGGGAAGCCTGGACCTAACCCTGAGCCCAGATGGGGTTGGGCAACTCACTGGTGTGCTCCTGTGGCCCCTGGCCCCCTCCTGTTTTGGTGCATCAGATGATGTGGTTGCTGACTTTTCTACCCCACAAGACTTCAAGTTGGTGAGAAAGGGGCCAGGCCTCCCCTGTGTTTCATTTTTATCCCTCACACTCTTGCATGGCAATCACAGGCATTCAAGTCACGCAGGTAATTAGCTGAGAGTGTTGCAGAGGCCTCTTTCTCTGAAGCAGCCATAAGCAGTCGTTTGAGAGGAACTACTGGACTTGGAGTGAAACAGGCAGGCTTGTTGTGCTTGCAGGCACAGAGCAGGTTCACTGTCAATTCAGGCAGACGGATAAAGGAGAGTCCCAGAGCTCTCAGTAGCTTTTTCAGGCTTTAATGCTCTCTCAGGGAACCAGGTACACAGGCACACCAGGCAGGGAGGCTGGCATGCAAGGAGGCAGGCACGGGTCTGGCAGTCAAGGGTGGGGCTGGGAGGCAGGCAGGCAACTGTGCCTCCCACGAATCTTTACCCTTTCTCTGGGCTCTCTGGTGTTCTTTCGTGGTCTCACCTCTTCTGTAGTCATGCCGCTGATCCTCCCATAGCCGTTCTCCATCTCTGAGTAAAGCCACCCTTACAGACCTGGCCTCTAGGCTAAGGTTGTATACTTACACATGCTCCTAAGCAACTTCTGCATTAACACAATCCAGGCCTGAGGTGATAGCCACAGAGGCTAATGGTGTAAAAAGCCTGATTAATTCACATACCCTACAAGGCTCCATCTCAGCTGCTCCACTTACTAGCTGTGGATCTTGGGTGAATCAATAGACTTCCTTAAGCCTCGGTATTCACATCTGTAAAATGGGGGTAGTAATACCCATGTGAGGCTTAAACACATTCATATGCCTCTGAATGAAGCCTTCCAATCACTGCAGCTCAATAAGTGGTAGCCATGATTTATCACTTAGCGAAAAACCAAGGTAAGCAGAGGAAAGCAGGGCTTGGGAAATATGATACTACCCATCCCCCTGTCATTCTCTAGTTGTAAATCATGATATATTGTCAGTGCATATTGCAAAAGCCAATCACGGTGCACATACTACCTGCCAGGCACCATCCTGGTCTCTTTACATCTAGCCAGCCAACCATTCATTCAACAAATATAATTTTTTTACTATGTACTCCATGCCAGACCCTGTACTAGGTCCTAGGAAATGCAATGAATAATATGCAGTATCTGCTTTCAAGGGAGTTATGTAAACAAGATACTGAAATGTGGTGGGGGCTGCTCTTTTAGATAGGGTAGTCAGGGAAGGTCTTGCTGAGGTGACATTCATGCAAAGACTTGAAAGAAGCAATGGAGTACTCTATGCAGCTATCTGGGGAAGAATATTCCAGACAAAGAAATGAGTACATACAAAGGCCCTGAGGTGGATGCAGGCTTGGCAAGTTTAGGGAACAACAAATTAGTGTGACTGGAGCAAAATGGGAGGGAGGCAGGCAACAGGGCCAGCATCACGGGCATATAACCTGTTCAGGAGGTCTCATACTTGATTTAATGCTCTTCTGCTAGTGCCATGTTGAAATTCTAAATAACTTTTTAACAAGAGAACCTGCATTTTCATTTTTTGTCTAGTCCAAGTCATGGACTCTAGACTGCAAGGAAAAAAGCACTTTCTGCCCACCTCTGCCACCCTTTCTCCTTGTATCTAACCCCTCAGTGCTTTAGGAGGCAGACAGGCTTGGATACCTACAGCCCAGAGCGTTTGTTTCTAAGAGTATAGCTGACATGGGGACAGAGAAGCACATCCACCCTCTTGGGACTGGGACAGAGGGAAGAGGCCGCCTTTCTGCAGCTAACAGAGTCCCAGGCCACTTTGGGCTTAATCATCAACACCTTATAATTAGGCCTCTCCTGGGTCCTGGGGAGCAGGGCCCTGTTTGTCAGGAAGCTCCTAGTGTGCATGTTGCTGGGACACGTGACCTAGGACCTTCCTGTTCATGGGGCCAAGGCTCTTAAATCAAGGGAACCACAGCCAATGAAATAGGGCACCCGACTGCTGCTGTTGAGGGGCAGACTTGCAGCCCAGCAATTCCAATGGGGCCTAAGCCCAGCCCGGAGGACTCTGTCAACTGGCCCCCAGGGCCACAACACCAGAGACCCATCCCAACCCTTGGCATGTTTGCAGGCCTTCTGCTCAGCCTGGGCATAAAGGCAGAAGAGCAGAAGGGGACCTTTGTAGGAAACTGGGGGTAGGTGGGAGAAGGTGACAGGTGTTTTCACCAGCTCTGGTCTTTGATAATGACTGTGCAATTCCCAAGAAGCCAGATATGGTGGCGTGTAAGAGCACCTGTGCTGACATCCAATAGGCCAGGACTCAAATCCCACCTCTGCCACTTGTTAGCTCTGTGATCGTAAGCAAAATGATAAACTTCTCTAAAACTGAGCTTCAGTTTCCTCCTTCTACAAATTGAGGGTTAATTTGCCCCTGGCATCATTAATCAGTTTTAAAAGTAGGCAAGCAAGTTCTCTGCTTGTGGCCTGGTTTTTACTAATATATGTAAGATGTTAGTAATAATAAAAACAAACACTCTCGTATCCAGCTTTAAAATTAAAACATTAATAATGCCTTAAAAAGTCCCTGTGCATGCCTCTGGGTTCCATCTCCACCCCCACCTCCCCAGTCAATAAGAAGCCATGGGGTTTTGTGAATACCCTTTCCTCATTTTCCTTGTTTCTGCTTTTTTGTAATTTTTGTCTGACCAAAAAAGGCATAAACATTAATTTCTTCCCTTCTGTCACATGGTGGAAGGAAATTATATGCTAACTATACCTAACTTCCTACTAAGCTCCTCCTCCTGCCTTTTAGCAAGCAAGGAACATCAAACTTGTTGGTGTTGTATCAAACTTAGAATTAATACGCTCTAAGTTAGCTCCAGAGGAGCTACACACAAAGTACACATACCAGGAGGCTTGAACTTCCTAGGAAGCATGGAATAAGCCCAAGCTTCATACTAAGAAAGACCTGGGTTTGAATATCAGCACTGCCCACCAGCCTGAGCCACTGACTCTTTGCATTTACTCCAAAAGTCCTTATTGAGTGGCCACTGTATGATGCGCACCGCATAGGAGTGGGGATACAGTGGAGAGTGAAACAGACAGGATCCCTGCCTTCATCTAGTTGGGGAGATTACCATTAAACAGATAAATCACAATCTTAGGAAGAAAATAAAACAACTTATGGCGGATTCATTTAGGGACATGGGAAGGGCAACTTGCTCTGTGGAAATGATATTTGAGTTGAAATTTGTACTTCCTTGCCATCTGACTTTGGTTAAATTCAGTTTTCTGATTTTCAGTGCCAGAAATTACCCCCTCACAGCTTTGCCCTTGGTAAGAGGCCCTGACTCAGTGTACAGCTCAGCACAGCCACTTGGTAAATGTCATTTCCCTTCCTCCTTGGCAGTGTATTTTGCTGGAGATTTGCTGAGGACCTGTGCTACTGAGCAGTCAATGATGGAGAACTTGCTCTAGCAGTGAGTTGGTTGGAGAGCTCTCCAAGAGGGGCTCACTGATCCCCCTGAGTGCTTGATGGTTGGTCCTGGGGGAGGGAGAGAGGACATGTTTCCACTCTCAAGGAAAGCTGCATCTTCTGGGCAATGGTGTCCAGTAATAGACTGTGCTGTAGAATCAAATCGCAGCACTGCAGTAAGTCATTTTACCTGTCTCCTGTTCTCATCTGCCAACTAGTCCATCTAGCACCTCTCCACTGGGTGTCATGTGGAACGGTGCTACTTTTAATATAAAGTGCCCGGCACGTCGTGGACACCCACTGTTCCCATCAGAGGAGGGAGGAACTGGGACAAAGAGGCAGAGGTTTTGGGTGCATCTAGGAGAAAGGCGTCCAAATCCTTTGCTCCGCCTTATGTTGGCCAACGTGGGGGTGGGTCCCTTAGTCCCCTGAGCCTCAGTCACCTAGTCTGAGACCAGGCTAAGAATATAATTTCCTTCCACCATGCGACTGTGGAATCGCTCGCGCTCGGCGCCTCTAACCGCTCCAGGGTCACACCCCGCTGGACACCTGGCCTTAGGGGTGAAATGTTCAAATAACGGGGGTGGGGTGGGGTGGAGACCCGTCCAAGAATGGAAAAGGCTTGGCCCTCGCAAACAGCCACCTCCTTTGTCCGTGGAGGCCGAAGAGCTGCAGGCTCCGAATTTGGTACCAGCGCGGCGCGCCCCGGGACCCCGACCTGGAGCCCGCGGCACCCAGACGCGGCGGCCGGGGCGCGGGGCTGTGACCTCATCGGCCGGCGCCCTCCCGCGGGGCCATGAGATCATGAGATGCCGGCGCTCGCTGAGGAGTCGATTTGTTGGGAGCGCGGGGACAGCCGGCCGCCCGCCGCGGTGATCTCATCCGGCCCCGGGGAGGAGGAGGCAGGCGGTAGGGCCCGCCCGCTCGCCGCCGCGGGAGGGGGATTAATGGCGGCCGTGGCCGGTGACGCCACCGGCAGAGCCCGTTGCCTGGCAACGCGCGACCGCGGTCTCTGGCCACGCCCCCTCTGGCCACGCCCCCTACCTGCGGCGCTGTCATCAAGCCATCCTTTCTCCTGTATTGAGCTCTAACATAAACACTGTAAAGTGCTCTAATTATAAGTCTACAGCCTCGATGAGCCTTTACATGTATATAGCCATATGTAAATTATGTGCCCATATGCATGAAGATGTCAGCAGAGCTCTTCAATAGAAATAGAAGCGAGCCACAAGGCGATTTAAATTTTTCTAGTCACGTTAAACAAGTGAAAAAAAAAAAGTGACACTAGTTCTAATAATATATTTCTTATGCAAGTATGTCCTAAGATTGATATGTAATCAATCTTAAAATATTTAATGAGCTATGTTACCTTTCTGTTTTTCTAAAACTTTGAAATTCCCTGTGTTTGTATTTTGAGTAACTCAAAATATATAAAATTTTATATACTGAGTAACTCAATTCGTATTTAGCCACATTTCAAGGGGTTTACTGGGTCTTTTTTTATAGTTTTTTTTTTTTTTAATAGAGGCATGTTTTTATTTATTTATTTATTATATTTGTTTGTTTTGTTTTTATACATGCACTGGGTACAGTCAGAAGCGCGGGAGGGTGAGAGAATTCACCAGAGCCAGAGCGGGGAGCAGAGCAGGCAGAAGGGCTGAAGTACACTGCTGAGGGGAGCAGCGGGTGGCAGGAGAGGTCTGCGCACCATGTGGGATCCTCCTCCGGTGGCCGGGGAGCAGCCGGGGATCGAACCGGCGCCGCAGAGGCCGCGGGCAGCTTCGCAACCCAGCGCTCAACCGCTGCGCCACCGGGGAGGCCCAAGTTTACTGGGTCTTTATGTTGGAGTTCGACCTGTAGGAGTGTTGGCTTAGAGATGCCAGGGACCATGTTTTCTACCAGGTTTAGGTGAATATAGCACTTTCTAGCTTGTGTCACCTGGGGCAGGCGCCTGTGCCTGTGCCTTAGTTTCCTCATCTGCAAAATGGTGGTATTAATGGCACCTGTCTCAAAGTGGTGTGCTTCAGAGTGGTGCCGAGCACATATAAGAGATAGGTCATCACCATCATCATGATTGTCTTCTGGAGAGAGCTCTCCTTGGATGGAAAGAACAAGCTTACACAGGATGCAGAGACAGCCTGAGCTGAGAGATGGGAAAGAGGGAGGAAGAGAAGCAGAAAGATGAAACACAGGATGCAGAGACAGCCTGAGCTGAGAGATGGGAAAGAGGGAGGAAGAGAAGCAGAAAGATGAACACGGTTGACAACATTGTTTGAGCTCCTGGATCCAGCTATACTTGAAGCTGGAGCCACCCCTGCTTTCCCAGTTTTGTGACTCAGTATATCTCATTCTGTGTGCAACCTACTTCAAGTTAACTTTCCATCACTGGCAACTAAAAGAGACACTACGATACAAACTCTTATACAGTAGTTCTGTAATAGTGCGTGGAGGCCCAGAATGTCAGATCACGGTTAACACCCCATCATACAGAACACTGAGGCTCAGAGAGGGACAACAACTTACCCCAGGCCACACAGCCAGGAACCATTCACACACAATCTGACTTCAAACTCCACACCTCTAACAATTTTACATTCTAAATAGCTACATGTAAAAATCAATTCTATTGCATTCTGCCTTCCTGGTCCACTGCCATCCTGTTTAATCAGGCTTAATTCATTTTGTCTGAAAGATGTTTTATACTTGCCAGATTGCTAACAGGGACTGCAGCAACACTTACTGAGTACTTACCATGTGGCAGGCACTGAACTCAGCGCTGTACATGCATTAGCTCATTTATCCTCCCAACAACCCTAGGAGGTAGGGACTATCATTAGCCCCATGAGCACAGTGAGAAAACTGAGGCATAGAGGAATAAAGAAACATGCTCCAGATTGCTAAGTTAAAAGACAGAGTCAGAATTCAAACCCAAGTCATCTGAACCCAGAATCCAGGCTCTTCAGCATTGTCTTGCTCAGTCTCCAGGGTCTTACCAGCTTGGAAGAGGCAGAAGAGAGACTCACACCCAGGGCCACAGCCCCTCCTTCCTTCTGCACTGTATGTTTTCCCCCCGTGTGGTTGACCCAACAGAGACTGAACAACTCTCCTTCCTCTCTCCTAGCGTCATCATTTTATAAACCCCACCTCAGGTGCCAACCCTCTTTTCCTAGCACCTTCAGCATCAAGGTTTTCTATGAACCACACCAATGGAAATCTGCAGGCTTGGCCCCACAAGGGGCACAGCCCCTCATTCATCCATCCATTCACCCATTCAGCAAACCCTTGTTGCTTATTTACTGGATACCATATCCTTTGTATTAATTAGAATTGAAATAAGCCAGTAACAGCAAAGACCTCCAAATAATAGTGGTTTAAATTCGGAAAAAAAGCTTACTTCTTTCCATGTAAAGTTCAGAGGTAATCAATCTAAATGTGATAACATGACACCTTCCAATTCACTGCCTCACTAATTGGAGGGCATGGGACTCCGCCTCATGGTCCAAGATGGTGGCTGTAGTACCAGCAATCACATCCAGGTTCCAGACAACTGGATGAAGGAGGTGAGGGAAGATAAAGCGAAAGATCTTCTGAAGTGGCCACAGGACAGTTATACTATACTTACTGTCACTAAAGTGACACCTAGGTGTGGGGGAATGGGAGCAATGTAGTCTTAGTTCAAGATAGTTTCATACCCAGCTAAAAAAAATTGAGGACTCTGATACGAAGGAAGAAGGGAAGAAAGGAAGAGGGGTTGCAGCTAGCAACTGGGGACACCCCAAGTAAGCATAGAGGAAAGATGGTGAACAGGACATGGCTACCTGCAATCCTGAAGCACAGGGCCTAGGCAGAGAAAGCACAAAATGGCCACTGTATTCATCTTCATTGTTATCGAAATCATTGCACACTTGGTCCAGGTGCTTCTCAGGTGCTCTCACATGTAGGCAGAGACTGCTTAATACTTATAAAAAGTATCAAAGCCCCCAAGGGTCTCCTGATAACAGCTGTCTATAGGGAATGTAATAGAAGTGAAAACTGAGAGCCTTTTACGTGACTTATTACTTAATGTAAAATAGTAATCCAATACATGTTAATGTAAAGAACATATTTTAATCAGACGAGTATTTTTTTAATTACTGAGACAAGAGGCCTTGGAAAAACACTTTTGAGACTTCTTGCATATCTGACTAAATAGAAGACATCTGCATTCCATATGGGCTCACCTGTCAGGTAGCCTTAGGAAGAACTCCACTGTGCTCTTGTAGGGAGGAAAAGTGCTAGATGAGACTTGGAATTACTATGAAAATAGCTCTTTGTTAATTGCGATACAACATTGTCTTAGATCTGGGTGTATTAATATAGAGATTCGACATTTATGTGCAACTCGACCACATCCCCACTGGAGTGCTCTTGATGGTCTTTACCTGGCCCTTTTCACACTTGGCAATACGATATCACTGACTTGGATCCCTGCGCTGTGCACACGTCCCCATGACTTAATTTATAACTAGAAGTTGATGTCTCTTGATCTCATTCATCCATTTCACCCTTCCCCTCTCTCCATAAAGCTAGTTTTGACTTCACATGCATCCTACAAGGATCTTCAGGGTCCCCAGCCATACTTTGAGAAGCACTGACTTTGTTGAAAGCTCGTGAATAGTAGGACTAGCAAAGTTACATGTTCCCCCTAGAGCAGGATAGTTTGAGAAGGCACTCTGTGCTCAGGCAGGAGCAGCAAGGCAGGCGAGCAGAGGCGATTGGCAGCCCACACAGGCAGGGAGAGTTGGACAGGGCTTGGTAAGCAGCCTAGCTTTGTCCTGAGGGCAGTGTGTCATGGAGAGTTATAAGCAGAGATCTGTAATGATCAGATGTGTTCTCTGCAGAATTTTCTAGGAGAACTATCACTCTCCTTGTGGCCTTGAGGCTGGCTTTAGGACACAGACCTCAGAGTGCTAATCTACCAATTCAGCCATAGAATTGCTGGCAAGTATCAGCAGCCAGCGCCACATCAGTACCTCCCAAAACTTTGGTGCAAAGTTTGGTGCAAAGACAAGTCAGAGACACCATGGGAAGGGACTGATATACTACTGGCTGCCAGTATTTGCCCAAGTGAGCATATTTTAGCTGGCAGCCAGTAATAGTTGCAGTAATAGCCAACATGTAGCATTACGGCCTGTCATGTCTTGTTTTGAGCTCTTTACAGGTATCATTTATTTTCCTGACCAGAGATGATTTATAAAGTGGCCTGCAGAGCCAGATAATCCCTGGGTTCAAATTCTGTCTCTGCCACCTACCGGCTGTGTGACCTTAAGCAAATGACTTAACTTCTCTGTACCAAGGTTACTCTTCTATAAGATGAGAAGGATAGTTCCTGACTCTAGGTTGTTGTGAGGATTAAATGAATCAAAATAAAGTACTTAGAACAATGCCAGGCAAGTACTAAACCCTCCCTATATATATTTGCTTCCATAGCCCTTTGAGTGACATATTACCTTCAGTTTATAAGTGAGGACCAGGAGACCTACTTATCCACTCAACAGATACATTCTGAGCTCCCTTTTTTGGTGCCAAGCACTGTTCTAAGTTCTACAGACAGAAGCAAGCCCCTGCTTTTTGGTAACCTGTATTCTCATAACAAAAAAATAAAGGCTTTGTTTAGGGAGTGAGTACAATAAAGAAAATGGAAGCAGAAGACTAGGGGAATGCCAGGGACAAGCAGGGAGGGCGTGGAGTACTAATTTATTACATAATCCTGATAAGGTGACATTTGTGCTGCCTCCCAGGAGAAAAGAAAAAGTCAGCTGCAGATATCAGGAGGAGGGATGGTCCAGGGAGAGGGAAGAGCAAGTGCAAAGGTCCTGAGGTAGGACTGTGTTTTGAGAAACTGGCCCCATCAGCCATTTGGGCAGGGACCAGAGCTTGGAGGATCTGGAGGATATGCAAAGGATTCAGATGTCACTCTGGCCAAGACAGCGGACATTGTTGGCAAGCTTGAGCCAGGGATTATTTCACCTGCCTTGTATTTTATTTAGTTTTTTTTTTTTAAAGATTTATATATTTATGCATACAAGAGCTGGGGTACAGGCCAGAAATGTGGGGGGTGAGAGGATTCACCAGAGACAGAGTGGGGAACAGAACAGGCAGATTGACTGAAATACACTGCTGCAGAGGCTGCGGACAGCTTCATAGGTTGCGTCTTAACCCCTTGCGCCACTGGGGAGGCCCCTGCCTTGTATTTTGAAAAGCACATTCTGGATAAGAAGAAACTATGGGGGCACAGAGACAGGGGTCACTTAATTAGCCAGATTTGTAGATGGATTGGATATTGGTTATGAGAGAAAGAAGGCTCAAGGCTGGCTGAGGGGCGTTGGTTCAGGGAGAAGACATACCTTTCCAAAGGTTCACAGCTGGAAAGTACACGGCCAAGATCTGAAGTCAGTCAATAGATGAAAAGAGAAGCCCTACTTTCAAATCACAGGGCCTCTACTTGCTAGCGGATGCATCTACCCAGACTGCTCTAACAGGACCACAGACCAGGGGGGCTTGAGCAGCACACAGTCATTCTCTCACGGTTCTGGAGGCTGGAGGTCCATGATCAAGGTGCCAGCTGATTAGGTTTCTGGTAAGGACATCCTTCCTGGCTTGCAGAGGGAGGTCTTCTTGATATGTCCTTGCCCTGTGGAGGGAGAGTGAGAGAGGGGATTGAAGAGAGGGGGAGCGCTTTCATGCCTCGTATCATAGGGGGCATTAATTCCGTCCATGAGGGTTCCACCTAATTACTCCCTAAAGGCCCCACCTCCAAATTACCGTCTCATTGGAGTTTAGGGCTTCAATATATGAATTCTGTGGGGACACAGTTCAGTTCAACTTAGTAGCCTTAGGTAAGTGCCTTAGTTCTTTTTTTTTCTATCTCTTTCTCTTTTTAGGGGGGAGGGAGGGAGGTGCTTAAAACAACCAGCCTTTTATTGTTTGTTATGATACCTGGGTTGGTCGGATCCCGGCAGGGCTCTCTGGCAGCAGCGGGTCTCTTCTGCATGTGAAGACTGCTGGGGCTGGAATGGCCGAGATGTTTCTTTGCTCTCAGACCTGATGCTTCCATTGAAATGGCTGAATGACTTTCCCTGGCCCTGAATGGGGGGCCTCAGTTCTCATTCTTGGCTGGGGTCCTTGCTGCTTCTACCCGTAGCCTCACCACTGGGTCTCCCCTTGCAGCTTGGGCTTCTCACATGGCATGCAGAGGAGGGTGGCAGCACAAGGGTGTTAGTGAGAACTGCCAGGTCAAGTGAGTTCTGCACTTGGGAGCCCCAGTAGCTCTGCAGCTTCATTTTATTTCCCCCTGGTTCTTTGGAACCTGGAGTCTCTCCTCGCTAAAGAAAGATGATGATGACAATGTCCACATCCCCAGATTATTATGAGTTTCATTACTAGCTCATATCACCCTTGTCAACCTTTCTGGGGTATTTGTATTTTAGGTCATTTATTCTCTTAATCCTCAGAGTTACCTTGGTATATTGGAACTGCCGTTATACACTAATTTTGAGAACCGATGGTTAAATTTTCCAGAAATGTGCAAGTCTGTTCGAAATTGACCTGGTGGGACTATTTACACCACAGAAAGTGGCCATCACACAAATCAAGACCTTTTTGTTGTTAGTTTCCCAGAGCTGCTTTGCCAGCATACCACTGCATTTATCTATGTGTATCCAACCCAATGTATAGATGAGGAAACTGAGGCTCAGAGATTAAATTATTGTCCCAAATAGACCAATTTAGTGAGTAACAGATCTGATCTTGGAGCCCCATGCCCTTAGCCACTGTGTTGTTCTGCTCCTGCAGATGAGAAAATGTGTGTGGGTGACACTCATAAACACATTACTGTGTAATCATATTCATTATCCATCTTGACACAGAAAACATCTTCCGGGGACTCCCTGGTGGTGCAGGGGGTTAAGACGCAACCTATGAAGCTATCCGCGGCCTCTGCAGCACGAATTCGATCCCCAGCCCGCCAGGGAGATACCCACATGGCGCGGCAGACCTTTCCGGTCTCGCCCACTGCTCCCCTCAGCAGAGTATTTCAGTCAGTCTGCCTGTTCTGCTCCCCACTCTGTCTCTGGTGAATCCTCTCACCCCCCGTATCTCTGGCCTGTACCTCAGCTCTTGTATGCATAAATAAATAAATCTTTAAAAAAAAAAGAAAAGAAAACATCTTTCTTCCCTTTCCATCCATTCTTTATCATTCACACTGCCAGCAGCGCTCTGATTATGCCCCCCTCCATTCTCCCCCGCCCGCATAATTCTTCAGATCCTCTTTCCCACATTGGTGCAGTCTCCTCGAACATTCTTCCCTGTTCATTGCTTCTGTTTCTCAGCATCCCACTCCTTCATGTACCGCCCCCTTCCCCAGTCAACTCTGTTATTTCCTTGTTTCCCATTTCACTTTTGGTCCCACCCCCCCATCCAGGCAGTGAGGAAGTCAGCAGAGAATCCGCCTTCCTGCCTCGATTGCTCCCACCCCCTTTATCAGAATCCAGCCTGGAGCGCTCCCTGCCCCAGTATTGCTGCCCTGCTGCTGTTCTCCTTCCCGCAGGTGGCAGGGAGGCCAGGAGGCTCATAATTTCATCCCTTTCTGTGTTCCCTGGCCCCAAGAAACCACACATTCCATTTGGTGGTCGTCAGAAATAACACTCTTAGGAAACCTGGAATTATAAAACTGCTTAATTAGAGAGAGATGGTTTCACTGGGATATGCCCGGCTTTCCCCGGTGGCTTTATCTCCTTCTCCAAGTGGCCCGCCCCTTGGCAGCTAATTGCTACCTTTAGCATGGTGCCATGAAGCCCTCATTCCCTTTTTCTTTTCTGTGACATCAGTGCATGCTTTAAAGAGAAGTTCTCTTCCATGATCCAACTCTCCTTTTCCATCATCAAACTCTAGGAGTTGATATGAGTAATGAGGGTGGTATCTTTAGCTTCAGAAACCCCCAATTATTAAATGAGCATTGACTATGTGCTAGATGCTGGGAACATGACTAGGAACCCATCCAGTGGGAGAGAGGGATACTAAAGTGATTTTTAAATACTGTGATATGTGCTTTATTTTTTTTAAAGATTTATTTATTTATGCATACAAGACTGGGGAACAGGCCAGAGGTGTGGGGGCGGTGAAAAGATTCACCAGAGACAGAGTAGAGAACAGAACAGGCAGAGCGACTGAAATATACTGCTGAGGGGAGCAGTGGGCAACGCAGGCGAGGTCTGCTGTGCCATGTGGGTAGCTCCCTGGCCAGGGATCGAACTCATGCTGCAGTGGCTGAGGATAGCTTCATGGGTTGCGTCTTAACCCCTTGTGCCACCAGGGAGGCCCTGTGATATGTGATTTAGAGGAGTAACAGGAGTACATAATTTAAGGACTGGGGAAGGCTTATCATAGTAGGGAGATGACAACTGAGACCCAGAAGCTGAACAGGTGTGAGCTCTGCAAAGAATAGGTGATAACATTCATTCCACAGAGGAAGAGTTCAGTGTAGGGAAGCCATTGAAAGAAGGGTCATGAAGCTGATATATGAGCCTCCTTGGAAATTCTGAGGATGTGCTGGGGTCTCCATTGGGACTTGACTCTTCAGGGTTCTGGTGTTCTAGGCCAGAGGTCAGCCAACCAGGGGCCACAGACTAAATAAATCCTGACACTTGTTTTTGTGAATAAAGTTTTATTGGAATGCAGTCATGCCCATTGCTAGAGCTGCTTTGATGCTACAGGAGCAGAGGGGAATATCTGTGATAGAGAATGCATGAGCTGCCAAGCCAAAGCACCTACTCTCTGGCCCTTTACAGAAAAAGATCACCCCTGTTCTCGACCTGCTCACTAGACCAATAGACCAGAACAAAGCTTGGTTTGTTGGAGCAGGGACCAGCCCACTGTTAATGAAACCTGAGAACTGGGAATCTAAAGACCTTGATGAAGGCTCTGGCCAGGATCAGGGGCTGACCCCAGGCTGACAGACTCCTGAGGCTGCCCTCTGCACCTCCAAGCCAGGCTGGCTGTGCAAGATCAGCCTGTAAGGGGCCTGCAGGGTCTGTCCCAGGGTCAGCCAGATACCAGCATTCAGGGATCCCCAGAGACTTGGGGACATAGGATAGGACTTTCCGTGAGGGCACCAAGTCCTTGCTGACTATGAGGCCAGGCAGAGCAGGAAGCTGCCACCAACATGACCCAGAACCACGGACTGTCCTCCATTTCTGGCTTCACCATCCACCACCTCTCCATTTCCTTCACCATCCTGCTTCCTACTTAAAATAGTGCTTCTCAAACTTGAATGTGCATACACATCACCCAGCAAGGCTTGTTAATTGCAGATTCTGATTCAGCAGTTTGAGGCCAGAGGTGCTGCATTTCTAACCAGTTCCCAGGTGACAGTGAAGCTGGTGATCTGGGGATCACACTTTGGGAAGCAAGGCTCATAAGAGCAGCATAGATGATACCTTCTCTTAGACTTACCTAATACACCCCTATCCTACTCCCACCCATGCCTCAGTACGGGGTGCCCTCATGCTTACCTCTAACACACTGTCTTAGAATCTTTCGTTTAGTGTCTGTCTTCCTCATGGGGTAATGAACTTTCTGAGGACAGGAGTGAGTCTTAGTTATCTTAATAGCACCAGAACCTAGCACTGTGCCTGGTATATAGTGAGTGTCCGGGAAGGAAAGAAAGCTAGAGGGAAGGAAGAAGGATGGATGCATAGATTCATGGGAGAGGAGGAGAGGAAGAACTGAAAGGGTTTGCTGGAGGTACCCTGAATTTTACAACATGCCAAAGCAAGTTAAGGTTGGAGGTCAGCAGAGAATGGGCTGTTTTTCCAGAATGAGATGGAACGTGCAATAGTTGGGGAAAACCTTGAGTAAGAGCAGTTGAGAGCGATGAGGGAAGAAGCTTGGGGCAGCTGAGGTTGGGGGTTCAGGAGAACAAAGATTGCAACATGGGTATTGTGCAGAGTGGGGGCCTGCTGTCAGGATATGGCCAAAGGTAAGCAGCTCTAGCCATCCACCAAGCTGCTGCAGCATCATCCCTGCATCCATCACAATGACATTGGACCATACGACAAGCCTGGCGGCCACCCTCACATCTCTGCTCCCTAGTAGCCACTGTCCCACAGGCTCTAGAGGGAAACCAGCATTTCCCTCCAGAGGACAGTTCCAACAGGCGTCTAGCGGGGGAAAGCAGGTCCCCTGGGAAATGATGACCTTACTACAGAGAAGCTGGCACAGTCACAGAGGTCGGGCGGTTGAGGTGAGTGGGTGACTGGATGCCCTCTGTCCTTAGCAGGGCCCGTGAAGAATAAATGCAAAGTGGGGTCTTGTATTCAGTCCTAGACTAGAAAAATAATGGTAGTGGGATGTTGACAAAATCTATAAGGTCTGCAATTAATAGCACAGTGTCAGTGTTAATTTCCTGGCTTTGCTAATTGCACGATGGTGTCAGCAGATGTTAGCTGAGGGGAAGCTGGGTGGAGGCTAGATGGGGGCTCTCTGTCCTATTTTTGCAACTTTTCTTTAAATCTAAAATTATTTCCAAATGAAAAGATAGAAAAGAAATCCTGGTGAGGGTTATCTGTGGACTCCAGGAAATGCTCCCTTGAGCTCTGAGCAGGAAAGCTATGGAAGGCAGAAATCTTCACTTCCTTTATGCTTTTCTGCCTTTTCCATTTTTTGTTTGTACTGAGCATGTGATCTGTTTAAATTAGAGTGAGAAAAAGAGGTTATATAATAGGTTGCATATCCATCAGATGGGTGGTGTGCAGGGCGTGACAGAGACTGCACCGACACCTGGGTCAGTCTGTCTTGTTGGGCACAGGTCACTGGGAAGGAGACCCCTCTCTCATGGGACAGCAACTTAGACGTGTCTTTGTCTTTCATGACCTTGAGACTTGCAAAGAGTGCTGAACTGTTAGGAGGCAGAAGTGTCCCTCACTTAGGGTTTGCCTCTTGTTTTCTCCCCATTCAGTGGAGGTTAGCGGTTTTAGACCAGACATCAGAGCAGTGTCCAGTGCCCCGTAGAGGGGAGGCGTCCAGCCTCTAATGTGGCACTGCTGGCATGTTGACCTTGATCAGTGGTTAACATGGGGTGTGCTGGCTTTCTTCGTTGTCAAGAGGCTATTTTTTTAAGCTTTATTTTTATTTATTTATGCATACGGGGGTGCAGGCCAGAGGTGCGGGGGTGAGAGGATTCACCAGAGAGAGTGGGGAGCAGAACAAGCAGATCTACTGAAATACACTGCTGAGGGGAGCAGCAGGTGAGGCAGGAGAGGTCTGCTGCGCCATGTGGGTCAGTTCCCTGGCCGGGAATCGAACTCATGCTGCAGTGGCTGGCAAAAGCTTGATAGCACTGAGACTTTAACCCCCTGCGCCACCAGGGAGGTCCCAAGAGACTATTTTTTACAGTGATATTTTCATGCCTGTGCAACTTCCCTTTAGTGACCTCTACCACAATCAGAGCCTCTTTTTGTACATCTAGTTCATTGTACATTTAGTTCATTACTTGTCTTTGGTTTTGTTTTTGTTTCAAGATTTATTTTTATGCATACAAGAGCTGGAGGACAGGCCAGAGATGCAGGGGGTGAGAGGATTCATGGGACAGAGTGGGGAACAGAACAGGCAGACTGACTGAAATACACTGCTGAGGGGAGTAGTGGGATGGCAGGAGCGGTCTGCTGTGCCATGTGACTCACCTCCCTGGCTGGGGATCAAACTTGTGCTGCAGTGGCTCAGGATTGCCTCACAGCACTGTGCTTAACCCCTTGCACGACCAGGGAGGGCCCCATTACTTGCGTTTGTTTGTACTGTTACAAAGAAAGCTCAGGGACCTTTCCTGTGGCCACACCTGCACCCACATCACATCCCTGATCATTTTGTTAGGATAAATTCCTAAGAGTAGGTTTGCTCAGGCAAAGATTATTCACATTGTTCAGCGCGTGTGGGTCTGGGATAAGGCTATTTGTTTCTATGTTTCAAACATAGAAAAGGTACATTATATCTTTAACAAGGTATAGTGTAAATGCAATAAAATGCATCGATCAGAAGCATATATTCCATATTACTCAGCATTCAAAAAAGATAAACACATGCAATTTGCAGCAACATGGATGACGCTGGAAGGGATCATGCTCAGCGAAATAAGCCAAAAAGAAAAAGAAAAATACCGGATGGTCTCACTCATAGCAGGAATCTAGAAAACTTAAATAAGGGACCAGGAAAATGAATAACTATAAGAAAGTGAAAATCAAAATCAACAAAAAACTATGAACCAGAGACACTTTTTTGGGGGGCGGGGGCGGGGGCGGGAGGGGAGGGATTGGGGTCAGAATGGGGGGGCTGCAATTGTATGGGGAATATAACAATAAAATTAAATAAATAAATAAATAAATAAATATTTAAAAAAAAATTATCTTCTATGAAAATTTAAAAAAAAAAAAAAGAAACATATATTCCAGTGGGTTTTGACACATGTGTACACCCTGCAACCTCCCACCCCATCATGCTATAAAACATTTCTGTCATTCCCCCAAATTTCTTGAGGGTCCCTTGTGGTCCTTCTTCCCCTGCTCCTCCCAGGCAATCACTCACTGGGTTTCTATTGCAAGCTAGTGTTTCCTAGGTGGGATTTCATATAAATCAGAATTATGCAATATACATCCTCTTAGGACTGTCTTCTTGGATTTGACCTGGTGCTGGTGAGTTTCATCCTGTCGTGCGTGTCAGCTGTCTGTTCCTCTGCCCTGCTGCGTGGTTTATCCACCCTCCCCCTGGCTGGCATTTGGGCTATTTCCAGTTTGGGGATATTATGAATAAAGCCACATGAACATTACATGCAAGTGGACATAAGTTCTCATTTCCCTTGGGTCCCTACCTAGGGTGATGTTGCTGAGCCATCCACAGGTGTGTGTTTAACTATTAGACGTGCAGCAGCACTCTGTCTGCCCACCTGTGACTATGCAGGTGCTTCCTTTCAGCAACTCTCTCCCTCTGCAGGGCAGCAGCCTCCCTGCCTGCCCATGATCTGTACCAGGCCGGGACTTCTCTTCACTGACCTCCCTCAGCAGAGATAGCTCTCCTCAAGGCTGCCCGCCTGCAACCATTCAGGCCTCTCTTAGCAAAACCTGTCCCTTTCCCTTTCCCTAATAAACCTGCTCTTCATATATATATATAAACAAACTATTAGACGTGCGAGGGTAGGGCTATTTTCATCTCCGTGCTACAGCACAGGCCACAGAAAGCTGAGGGAGGAAGGCAGATAGAATCTCTTCACCACTGTTCTGTGCCAGGTCTGTACCCTGTCCTTCTATCCACAGAGTACCCCAACAAGGTAGAAACTGTGGTTCCCATTCTGTAGGTGAGAAAGCTGAGGCTCACTAACATGCAGCAAGAGGAGATCAAATCCACCTGAGTCCGCAGTCCACCTTCTGACCCCAGAAATTCCCCTGCCTCTGTGAAAGCAAGAGGTGATGGAGCTGTGAAGGGGAATTTGTCTCCCCCTTTGCCCACCTCTCAGCCTGGCCTCCCCTGTGTCCTGCAGTCCACCCTACCCATGCCCCTGAGGCCTGGGGCAGCCCTCTAGAGATGAGCAGGACCGGGGTGGGGGCAGGGAGTGTGACCCACACTGCAACTCTCTTTCAAAGGTGTCCAGTTTCTCCCTCCCTGAAACGTGATCCTCAGTGGTTTGAGCCTCTGGGCTGGTGGGCAGCGGGTGAGGGCAGCGGGCAGGGGCCACGTCTCCCTGGCTGTATCCCAGGCCCATTAGGAACAGGCCTGAGTGCTTTCCAAAGCTGATTAATGGCCTGCCTGTGACCTGAAATGTCATTACTGCTCGGGCTGGGGGTCCCCCCCAGCTGTGTCCTTTGGGTCTTTATTGCTAATAATAATTGATGTTTTCTGTGCGGTTGCAGGGAAAGTTTTATCTGGTCATAGAGGAGTTGAGCCAGCTGTTCCGATCACTTGTCCCCATCCAGCTGTGGTATAAATACATCATGGGCGACGATGCCTCCAACAGCTACTTCCTGGGAGGGGTCCTAATCATCCTCTACAGCCTCTGCAAGGTGAGTGACCCAGGGCTGGGGGGCCGGCCAAAGACAGACCCATTTACTAGCCAGGCATGGGGGGGGCCACCGGGAGCCTGGAATAACCACCTTAGTCTCTCTCCTTTTAATTAAAGTTTAATTCACAAAACAAAAAATTAACCACTAACCATTTTAAAGTGAATGAGCCAGTGGTGTTTAGCACATTCAGTGTTGCCTGGCCTCCACCTCTATCAAGTCCCAGGATATTTTCCTCACCCCAAAAAGAGACCCTGTACCTATTAAGCAGTTACTCCCATTCTCACCTACAGAATGGGAACCACAGTTTCTACCTTGTTGGGGTACTCTGTGGATAGAAGGACAGGGTACAGACCTGGCACAGAACAGTGGTGAAGAGACTCTATCTGCCTTCCTCCCTCAGCTTAATCTCAGACGAGATTAAGCAGTCTCGTCCCAGTCCCTGGCAACCACTATTCTCTGTCTCTGTGGACTTAGCTCCTCTGGATATTTCATATAAATGGAATCCTACGAGATGTGACTTTTTGTGTGTGACTTTAATTTAGCATAGTATTTCCAGGTTTCCCCTACACTGTAGCATAGATCAGTCCTTTACTCCTTTTAAGGGTTAAATCCACCCTAACTTCTTGCCTAGGAAACCCACCATCTGCTAGGCTTTTACATAGTCTTTCCAACCACCCTTTAAGATATATACCATTGTTATTCCCATTTTTATGGATGAGAAAACTGAGGCTCTGAGAGAATAACTTGCCAACAACACTTAGCTGGAGGTAACAGAATGAGCGTCAAAACCAGGCTGGCTGACTCCAAGGACTGGCGCTCTTAACCCACAAACGACAGCACCACTGAACTTGCTTTTTGATTCCTGTTGAATTGTACACCCCCAACTCTACAAAGCAGTATGCAGCTCTTATCTTTTCATCATTAGTGTAAATCAGGATTTTTTTTCCCTAACAAATATATCCTCTTTCTTTTTCCTTCTCTATTTCTGGCTTTAGAGAATCTTGGGGGAAGCAGGCCTTCTTCTTCCTTCCTGCCAGCAGGCCCAGCCAGACAATTCATGTGATGTCAGCCACTGGGGCTTACCTTGCCTACTGATTCTGATTGACTGGCAGTGACTGACTGGAGTGCTGGGTGGAGATGGATTATCAGGTCCTGGCTGGGTCTGGAGGAAGGGTGCTGTGATTGATTAATAATGCCTGCCCTGGGCTTGCCAGGGGAAAAGGCAGTGTGCGTGCCATATATATGCTGTCCTGGCTCAGGTAGCAGGGAAAACTACAGATGTAAAGCAGCAAGATAATAGCCAAGCAAAACTAATGGAAATGAGGAATTTCAAATAGAGGAAGTACTCTGAAAATGTTCAGAATCAAAGATGAGGGGGCCAGTAGGGGTTGTTCAGGAGGGGGAAGAGAAACCCTCAGCAACCCTTGGATACTTTTCAGCATATCACCCTGCTCTCCTTTCAGTCATTTGACATCTGTGGCCGAGTGGGCGGAGTTAGAAAAGCCCTGAAACTTCTTTGCACCTCTCAGGTGAGTTGACTTCAATTGGCCTTGACTGAAGTTGTGGGTACCAGAAACAGATCGGAGTGTATCACTCCACGAGGGTCCACAGCATGTTTCTCTCTTCCCGTCCCTCAAACAGAATTACGGAGTCCGGGCCACTGGGCAGCAGTGCACAGAAGCTGGAGATATCTGTGCCATCTGCCAGGCTGAGTTCAGGGAGCCTCTGATCCTTATGTGCCAGGTGAGCAGGGTTGGGTGGGGCTGTCAGAGGCGGAGCCTGGGCTGGGAGATGCTCTTGCCCCCGACAGCATTCTCAGAAATCTGTCTGCTGACCAAACCTCTGGGCTCTGGCATGGGTCTTTGGAAATAGGGTCAATACCAGAGTCAGCCAGGTTCGTCTTGAAAGCTCAGTTCTGCCTCTTATGAGCTGGATGGCCTCAGGTGGGTTTCTTCACCTCTCTGAGCCTTAGTTTTCATCAGTAAAATATAGAAAATGAAAAATTTAGCATGGATGGTATCATGTCGGATGTCCTGGGTGAATCCCAGTAACACTCTGGACCGTGGGTGGGTCACTCTATCTCCATGAATCTCGATTTTTCGTGTATAAAATGGTATCCTAATATAATACCTACTTCAATTCACAGAGCTGTTATCATGAGTAAATGAGATCATCTCTACAGAGCTAAGTTTCAATTATTCAGCCATAAAAGTTAGCATTATTGCATTATACTATTACATTATCATTATTATTAGTGTTTGTTTTTATTAGTAGTTGGGGGTCACCAACCCCAGGCAGCAAGTACTGATCAATCCCTATTAACTCCCTAAATGTATCCCTCCCTCTCCTTACCTTCCTCTTCTTTCTTCTCCTTCTCCTGACACCGGGGTCTAAGATGTCAATTCAACAAATGTGTAGGAGTCCATGTCTCCTATCAGGCACTGGGGAGGGGAGACAGAGGGCACACAGACCCTGTCCCCTCCTCAGAGGCTCCCGGTCTCCTTGGGGACATAGACACATACATAAATAACTATGAAACAAGGCAGGCAGCGATGAGTGCTGTGCGAGAGAGATCCAAGCAGCATCCCAGGGGACCAGGACAGACAGCGATGAATTCCAGGTTGGGAAGGAGGCAAAGCCTGCAGCCTACAAGAAATGGGAGAACATATGGCCCCCCCACCACCTCCTCCACCTTCTGGGGGTGGGAGGACAGGAGGTGGCATCCTTTTTTGGCATCAGCAAATATTTTTTTGTGTGTGTTTTTGCTGCTTGGGGATTTTTAGGAAGTTTGTTTTGAAATTTTATTGTTATTGATTTTTAAATTGAGAAAATAATTGCATGATTAAAAATTCCAAAAGGAGGCTGAGGAATTGTGACAGCTACGTGCAACCTGGCACCTGGCTTGGGGCTCGAGAAGGGACCCAAGTAGAAAAACTTGTTCTGTGAAACCGGAACAAAGCCTGGAGTTAACAGTCACCTATCAAGGTGAAGGTTTCTTACCTTTGACAAATGCACCATGGTCGTTCACGATGGTAATATTAAGGAAAACTGAAACTGAATGAAAGGTACATGGGGACGTTCTGTACTATCTTTGCAACTTTTCTGTAAGTCTAAAATTATTTCAAAATAAAAAGCTTATTTTTAACAAAATGTTTTCAGGCTACAAAAAGGAAAGTAGTAACTGGGCTCCCACCCTTGTCACCAGCTCCCCAACCCCATAATACCCACACAGGTAACCATGGTTACCAGTTTCTTTGCTATCTTTCCAGAGATGCCTTCCTTGCAGGATTTAAACATATATATGTACACACACATACATATAAACATATGTTTTCAAAAAGACATAAGTTGCTGCATATTCTGTCCAAACTGCATTCTGCTTCTTCCCTTTTTTTTTTAAAGATTTATTTATTTATGCATGCAAGAACTGGGGTGCAGACTAGAGGTGCAGGGGGGTGAGAGGATTCACTGAAGACAGAGTGGGAAGCAGAACAGGTGGATCTACTGAAATACACTGCTGAGGGGAGCAGCGGGCAAAACAGGAGAAGTCTGCTGTGCCATGTAGGTCAGCTCCCTGGCCAGGGATCGAACTCGTGCTGCAGAGGATGCTGATAAACTCAAAGTGCTGCAACTTTGTACTACCTGGGAGGTCCCCTGCCTCTTTCCTTTTTAACTTGAAACTCTCTTAAGAAATTGCTTCTTATTTGCATGCTATCCCATTTTATGGGGAGACCATAATTTGTTTAACCATCCTTCTATCGATGGGCATTTAGTAGCTCACAAGCTTTTGTTATTACTATCTTTTGTTGTGAAAGAGCAGAAATGGAGAGAGCTATAGCACCTATCTGGGCTCACCGTTGATGAAATGAGTTCATTCAAGTAAAGCATTTACAACTGCACCTAGCTCTTGGTCTAGGTTCATTAAATATTAGGTCTTATTGGCACGCATTCCATGTCGCACGTGTGTGAGCTCTTGGTAGGATAAATTCCTAGTGGTGGAATTACTAGGTCAGAGGGTATGCGGTTTTGACAGATAATGCTAAATTACCTCCCATAAAGAGTGTGTCCGCTTATCCTCTCAGTGCGGAGTGCGAAACGACCTCTCTCTCCCCTCTCGCCAGCTCACCGCTTTAGGGAGTCTTTTTTTGAGCTTTGCTAATCTGACAGGTGACAAACGCTATCTCAGTGCAGTTTTAATTTGCATTTCCCTAATATGAGCATCATTTCATATGCTTCAGAGCCATCTGTATTTTTCTTTTTCAGAGAGTGATATTTGAACATGATGTACAGTGTGATGATGTCGGTGAAAGTCTTTCTTCTTCCTTCTGGCCGTCTCGCCAAGTCTTAGTCTGTCTCTCTTCCACTGTGTCTCCCCAGAGCTGGGTTGGAATTCTTGGGAGGGGATGGACAAGACACTGCTGCGTCTTGATCTAGCTGCCCCAGACCTAGGAGCAAGGACTGCTCCCTGTGGCGCTCAGCACTTGTTCTGCTGCTGGGAGCCAAACCTGGAATGTACAGATGACTTCCACAGCTGAAAGGGCCTCATTAACTCATTCATGCACAGAATGAATGAATAAATGAATGAATGGGTCATGTTACTTCCTCAGTGATGCATTCCCAGACTAGTAGTACTCCCAGCTATATAATGTCATAGAGCCCTTTGTTTTTACTTTATAGCACTTAACCCACTTGTTACCTTGATTGGGCAACTGGTTGTATATGGTCTGTCTCCTCTTTACCAAATTATAAGCAGCTTGAGAGTGGCAATCATGTCTGTCTTGTTTAGCAGCAGAACCACAGTACTGACTCTAAATTCTGTACAATGGAATAAATTGGATAGATGAATGACTAGAAGGAATGTAATGTAATGGGAAAGGATGACTGGATAGGTGGAGCTGGATGGGTGCATGGAAGAAATGGAGCAGAATGGATGGATGATTGGGATAGAGCTGAATGGTTGGAATGAGATGTTTGGCATGGAGATGGATGGATGGATGGATGGTTGGATTGGAGATGAGTGGGTGGATGGATGGATGGATGGATGGATGGATGGATAGACGGATGGGCTGATGGATGGATGAGTGCGATGAATAGATGAATGGAATGAGATGGGTAGGTGGTTGGGATGAAGATGGATGGCGCTTAGGTGGAAGGTTAGGTAGGTGAGTGGAGAGAGGTAAATATGTGATGACTAGATGGATGGGCAAACAGATAAGACACATGGGTGAGTGGATGGGCCATAAGTAAGGGGATGGGTGGATAGATGGATTAATTACTGGGTAGATGGTCCATGGATGGGTGAACAGGACAATTGGAGCATAGATGGATGAAGACCCACTAGGCTAACACAACCATCCTGTCTTCCCTTCTGAGAATCATCAAATGAGTCCCAGTGTGTCACTCAGAGCCATGCCCCATCACAGGCTCCAACCAGGCCTGAGAGGCAGACTGTCAGTTTTAGGTGGGTAGTCAGGATGACACTAAGTATGCCTAGAAATTAGAACCCTCTGCTCTGACATCCGCCTTCAGTCACTCCGCAAGTGTTTAGGGTGAGCCTCCTGCAGTGCTGTGGGCGGGAGAGGGCACTTTGAATACAAAGTCAGCAACTTGGCTTTTTTAAAGGACTCAGTGCCGAAGAAAAGAGTCAGTATGATTAGAAGACAAACCGCCCTCCGGGTCTGGGTCACCGTGAGTTTTGACATGTTTCTTTTTGAGTGCTGATGACCTGAATGAAAGAGGGCACGAGAATGGTGACTCCTGTCGACTGCGTGCTGACAGCCTCACCTCTGTTCATTTGCCCCAACACCTTGGGAAGAAACTAGTAACCCCATTTTGTAGTGAAGGAGACAGGCTCAGAAAGCCTGCTCTGCATCTGAGCGAGACCCAGGGAGTCAGAACTCGGGGTGAAGGTAGAGTAGCCCTCTGACCCCAGGGACGCCTCACCCATTCTCTGCCTGGAGACATAGCCGGGAAACAGTTAACAAATCAGCGCCACCTGCGTTACCCATAAACCCACCAAATCCTACACTTCCAGCGCCAGAAGTTCCTCCTTCACCTCCCCCCAATAGGGGCTGAGCCCTTTCTCCAGGTGCTGGACATATCAAGTGTCTCCACCTCCAGGAAGCCTTGGATGACCCCCCTGGATCAGACTGATCCCCTATTACTTGCCCCTATAACAGCATGAAGTGCTCCTTTAGAACGCTGTCCACAAGTAGGCACCTACTGCATACTGTGCTGGGAATGGGTTTACCAGAAACTTAACAGTCTGGCATGAAGAGATAGGAAATGAACAGTAAACAGATACACTAATTATTACTGTAACAATAGCTAACACTTATACAGCACTTACTATCTGCCAGGCATTGTCCTAAGTGCCTTCTTTCTTTATTTCATTTTATTTATTTTGTATTTTAGAAAACATTTTGTGCAGATTTTATATTACCATTTTGCCCAAGCTTTTTATTTTGAAAAATTCAAACGTACAGAAAAGTTGAAGGCTGGTAGAGAGAACATCCTTGTATCCTTCATCTGGATTCACTAATCATGAATATGTTACCACATCTGCCTTTTCTTGATAGAAAATTTTCCCTTAAGCCTGTTGAGAATAAGTTGCTGGCATTTTGATCCTTCATCCCTAAATATTTCAGCAGACATCTCCCAAGAACAAGAATATTCTCTCCCATAATCACAATTCCATCTCATTCAGGATATTTTAAAACGATTCAAAAAATATATATCACATATACGGTATAGGTTCAGATTTCTGCATTTGTCTTCAGAATGTCCTTCATAGCCAGGGTTTTCCACCCAGGTCCAGGAATCACTTACGAATTGTATACTGCATTTACTGGTCATGTCTCAGTGCCTTTAATGTTAGTTAATCCTATGAGAGGAGTACTATTATTATCCCCATTTTACAGTTGAAGAAATTAAGGCCCAGAGAGGTTAAGTCACTTATTTAGTTATATGGCCAGGAAGTAGTGGAACCTGTTACTACTTCCAGTCTCCCTTCCTTTCTCATGACCTCTGTGGTCAACCTAGCAGCTGAAGGGATTTTTTAAAAAGATT
Source organism: Talpa occidentalis (assembly GCF_014898055.3). Taxonomy (NCBI): domain Eukaryota; kingdom Metazoa; phylum Chordata; class Mammalia; order Eulipotyphla; family Talpidae; genus Talpa; species Talpa occidentalis. The sequence continues at coordinate 81,238,408 of NW_023601433.1, read as the reverse complement.
TATCTATTTATGCATACAAGAGCTGCGGTGTAGGCCAGAGGTGTGGGGGGGGCGTGAGAGGATTCACCAAACAGAGTGGGGAACAGAACAGGCAGATCTACTGAAATACACTGCTGAGGGGAGCAGCTGGTGAGACAGGAGAGGTCTGCTGCGCCATGTGGGTCAGCTGCCTGGCTGGCCGGGGAATCAAACTCATGCTACAGTGACTGGTGATAGCTTTGTAGTGCTGTACCTTTAACCCCTGCATCACCAGGGAGGCCCCTAAAGGGATATTTTTATAATGCAGCTCCTATTCAGGCCACTCCTCTGCTCAAAGCGCTGCCATGACTCCCTACCGCCCTCAGAATAAAAGACAGAGACCTCACAAGGCCGTTTACAATCTGCACCCCCATCCCCATCAGTATGCTGGCCTCATCTCTCCCTACTCCCCCACAGACCCCCCCAAGCTCAGCCACCATGTCCTGGCTATTCTCCCCACATACCGGTCCGTTCCTGACTCAGGGCTTTTGCACAGGCTGTTCCTCCTTCCTCGAGCACTCTTTTTCCATCAGGGCTCACTGCTCACTCTCCAAGACCCCCCTCCTGCTCTTCTATCACTGGCACACTCTACGGTTAGAAATTCCTTTTGCTAACTGTCTCCCCCATTAGAGTGCGAGTTCCAAGCGGGCAGGAATTGTCCGCTTTGTTCGCTGCTGGGTCCCCAGCTCCCAGGACCGAGCATGCGCCTCATAGACCCTGAGCAAAGGGTCCCAGTGGCACAGCTCGCTGTCCCCGCAGCACGTGTTCTGTGAGGAGTGTCTCTGCCTCTGGCTGGACCGGGGAGCGCACCTGCCCTCTGTGCCGCTCCGTCGCCGTGGACACTCTGCTGCTGGAAGGACGGGGCCACCTCTGCGCACTTCCAGGTGTACTAGGGCCGAGGAGAGGCGTCCAGGGCCAGGCACTGGGGAGACAACAGAAGGTTGGCAGTACAGGAAGCGGCTCTGGGGACCTTCTGAAGAACAGGTCTCAAGCACTGACTGCCCTCCCGCCTCGTCCCCCCACCTCTCTCCCTACCCCGCCTTCTGTGGAACAGTGAGTGCATCCTCCCTCCCAATGGGGAAGGCTCCTAATTCACACTCACCCTCCATCCAGGTAGGTCTCCCACCCTCTCCCTCAAGGACCCGCTAATGGACAAGTCCCACCTGTTAGTTACTTCAATAACCTGTAATTCTGTAGATCAGAATCACTGTGATGTATTTTGCAAATACAAATGCTGGGTCCCACCTGATACCTCAGTGGGTAACTCAGTGTACCCCACACTGAGAGTGACCTCCTGACTCATGACCTCCGAGCATCCTGCCTGGATGACCTCCTGCAAACCTCCCAATGGCCCAGTGCTGGCGATACTGTTGCTTCTTCCATTTTACAGATAAGGAAACTGAGGCACAGAGCTCTATGTGCTAACTGTCCCAGCTGGTAATTAACGGTGGACCGAGTTTTCAGTCCTGCAGGCCCGGGGCCCAGCAGAAGTGGTTTTTAAAAGCACGAGAGGTATTTGGGTGCCCATCAGTGGTCCAGGGGCTTAGCAGGTATGATTTGGAACCACATCAAGAATGCTAATGGCAAACTTTAACTCCTCAGATCTAGTTTGATTGGATCCATGAAAAGAATTGTTCCTTAAAATTGCTATTTTCCCTGGCTGGCATGCGCGTTCACACATGGGTCTCAGAAAAGGTGGATCTTGGCCCAGAAGCAGAAGCCACCGGGTCTCCACACCCAGCTCTATTTCTCTCCTCCTTTCTGGTTCTCTCCCTCACTTAAGTCTCAGGCTTGTCAACAGCTCCGTGGACAGCCTCCTCCCCCTGAGAGCTTCCAGAGCCAAAGGGACGATTCCCCGCTATGGAGTTTCCACACGCTGGGGTGGCGGCATAGAGACCGTAGCAATCGGCGTTTCTGTCTCTCTATAACCCAGCTACCGATCTCTATAACAGAGCGGCTTCTCCCCCCATGAGATCCTCCCTGCTTTGAAATCTGGGAGGAGACAGCCCAGGTGATGACATAAAACCACTGGAATCTTGCCTGCCTCACCC
>NW_023601433.1:81204676-81236239 GCF_014898055.3 Talpa occidentalis | reverse complement strand
CACTCCCCTCTGATCAGGTGGAAGTCAGTGTGCATGCGTGTGCGCGCATGTGTCATATGCACGCACATGCGCGTGCATATACTTGTGCTCACATGCATATGCAGGGAACATTTGAATGGCAAGCTATAACACAGGAAATTTCAGTGTTTGCTGGCTTGGATACCACCACCTCCAGGGAGTTTTGAATTTTCCCTCCCAACAGTTACCTCTCTATCTATCCTTGCAGCACACTTGGCCCTGTGTACCTGTGACTGCAGGGATTTCAGAGAAATGTGCCTCCACCATCACATGCACAGGACACACCCAATTTCCCTGAGAGGACCCTAATAGGACTGTGGTACTGGCAGAGGGGCCATAAGCCATTCAGTCTCCTGTTTCTCTCTGTTCTCATGACCTGGAGTTGTTAATTGGGCTAAGATGCAGAGTCGCTCAGTCTCTGCTGGACTTGATGCCACAGCCTCACCCTCTGGCTCACTCTCACCCTCTCAACCGGCCACCATGACTTGTGAAGAGACCATGGTCTGAGAGTCACACAGCCCTGGGGTCAGCTGTGCTGCTGCCTGACTCGACTACCAGGCCCCCTGTTCTCCTCATTTGTAAAATGGGGACAGTGAGGCCAGCTCTGTAGGTTGGCACTAAGGATCTGAGAGAATATAAGTAAAGTGCCTGAGAAATAGACTGCTTTGTCACTTATTAGCTGCTGGGATGGTTGGGAGAAGTGGCGTGCTAGGATGTAGGGCAGCTGTGGTAGGACAGTTACTATTATAAAGAGGGTCACGGGACCAAAAGTGTCTCTCCTTCTCTCTCCTTCTCTTGGAGAGAATAGCTTTCCACTGCTATCAACAACCTCCTCCCTAGGTTAGCAGCAGATGGCTGGACTTGCCAGTTGGCTGTGTTTGTATTTCTTACTCACCCAACCCCCTCCACACCCCAAAAGAAACTCAAATAAACAAAAACAACAAATAAACAATCAGGGTCAGGCTGGGCATCTGATTCAGGGCCGATAGGCAGCTATGTTTTTGTGCAGGGAGAAGATCTTTTATTTGTTCATTTTTGCACATCATTCATTATTCATGCATCCATTTTATAGTTTTACTTATTCCCAGAGCATCTAAATGTTGGGAGGGAAAATCCAAGAAAACTCCCTGGAGGTGGTGGTATCCAAGCCAGGAAACAGTGAAATTTCCCGTGTTATAGCTTGTCATTCAAATGTTCCCTGTACGTGTGCACACACATGCACACACACACGCATACACACACACACACACTCTGTGTTGTTGGGAGAAGGTAAAGATGATGAAGACACAACTCCCTGCTCTTCAGATACTTAAAATCTGGTGAAAGAATGAAGACCAAATATGAACTTCTCTAGAACAAGGAATATATTTTAGCTGTCAAGCATGAACATTGTGGTTTTGGAATTGAGTGGTAGGTTACACTTTGGATGAAAGAGAAGGAAGTCTTCTGAGGAGAGCGAGTACCTGGGCTAGAACTTGGAGGATGGGCATATGAGCTAGAACTTGGAGGATGAGGGTAATGAGGTTATTTTAGAAACACAGAAGATTCCAGAGAAGTCCTTGGACTTAAACGTGCATCAGAAGTGTCCGATAAAAAACACCTGTGCTACCCCCAAGTTTTCATTAGTGTGTCTCAGGTAGGGGCCAAGAATTTGCATGTCTGACAAGTTCTGGATGGTATCGATGGACCTGTGGTCTGGGAGCGCAACTTTGAGAACCCTGGTGAAGATCATGGAGCAGAGAGAGTAGAAGAGATCGTTTCTGCACATACTCCTTCCTCTAACCAATGTTTACTGATACGTGTTTCGGGTACTATGCTAGGTTTTGGAGGTACAGAGGAGGACAAAAGGACTGATGCCAGGAGAAGTGTGTTGAGCAAGTAACACCAGAGAAATGTAGTTGGTAGCTATGGTCAGTGCTAGGAAGGAAAGGCATGTGGTGATAAGAGAGAGAATAATGGAGCAGAGTCTGATCTGCTCAGTTGGGATGGACATTACCCATGAGCAAAGCTAAGTAGGATGAGAAGGAGCTGGCCAGATGTGTATGGGAGGGTTCCTGGTGGAGCGGCTAGCCTATGCCAAGGTCCTGGGGTAGGAGTGAGCTTGACTCATTTGAGGAGTGGAAGAACCTTCTTGTAGACTTGGAATAAAGGCTTTTGGGGCTCACAATGGGAGAGTTTCAGGTCAGGGTAGATTTGGATGGTACATTTAGATGGTATTCAGCATGCATTGGGCATCAAGCAGATACACATTTGGAACAGAAGTGCAGAGAGTTAAGGACACGGAAAAGGAAGGTCTTGGGTGATTGTCTCAGGACCATGGCCTCCATCCACAAGATCTGAGTAGGTGACTGTCCTGCACACACCGGACAGTACCACTTCACACCCATGAAGGGAAGTTCTTTCATTAAACCCTCACCCTCCATACTAAAACCTTTATGCAAATCCTATACCTGGAAAGCTGATACAGTTTTTGATGGAGAGGAAAATGGGGAGAAGAAACACCACAGAGGAAGGGCTACAGCTAGATGGGTAGCCAGTGCTCACATGTGTTTGTTTAAAGCTAAATCAACATTAAAATACAATGGTGAATTCAGCTGCTCAGACATAGTAGCCACATTTCATGACTCCGAAGCCACACCTGACTATGGCTGGCAGCTACCACCTTGGACAGTAAGGTACAGAACATTGACCATCATCACAGGAAGTACTTGCTCAAGTGATATGCTGAAGGTCTGTCCATTTGTTTGGGAGAGAGCAGATGGGATGCTGGTTGACTGAACCACTCTGAGCCTACAACTCTTTTTGCCCCATGACCTCTCCCTTTGCTCGTGGGTGGTACTGTGTGCCCCCAAGTCTCCCTGCGGCTGCTTTGCTTGCTTGCATGGGAGGCCAGGAGGTTCAGCCTCCACCCTGAGCCGGACCTGTCCGGGCAGCACTCAGAACACTGGCTGCTGCCAGGAGCCCAAGAGCACCCCAAGGAGACACAGAACTGGCTTTCTTCGTCTAGCAAAGCCGAGCTAGTGTGTTCATTTATGGGGCACCTGACAGCTCCCCTTCAGCTTCACTGCCAAGGATAGTCTTGGAGTTATTGAACTTGGAGTCGCTCTGGACAGTAGCTACTTTTTTTTAAAAAAAGATTTATTTATTTATACAAGAACCAGGGTACAGGCCAGATGCGCGGGAGGGTGAGAGGATTCACCAGAGACAGAGTGGGGAGCAGAACAGGCAGATTGACAAAATACACTTGAAAGGAGCAGCGGGCGAGATAGGAGAGGTCTGCTCGCCATGTGGGATTGTCGCCAGCCAGCCAGGATCGAACTCGCGCTACAGAGGCTGCAGACAGCTTCACAGTGCGGAGCTCAACAGCCTACGCCACTAGGGAGGCCCAAGTAGCTACTTTTCTTAACCTCTCTCTTTAACAGATACAACATGAGCCTGTGAGAGGTTATGTGACTTCTCCTAAGGTCCGGCAACTTCTTCCTTGCAGAGCCGACTTCAGGGATGCAGGACATTTGACTCCAATTGTAGTTTTTCTTCAAAGTTGCCATGCAACTTGTTTCCTCTTAGCTGGACTGTTTTCTGGCTAACTTGAAATTTTCCAACTGTATTTTTGAGTCAGAATCCTTTAGCTTGTGTGTGAAATGTACTACATGGGGAAAAAAATTTAAAACCGATGCAACTGATCCCACCCCGATCCCTGATTTCCCATCCAAAGCGGCCAGTATTGAGGCAGGGTCAGGGTGGCGGTAACACCAAGAATTTGGCAAAAATTCATCATCAACAAAATGGAGAGGGTTAGTAAAGTTGTTTACAGCCTCTGTGCTTCCTCCTGCAGGTTTTTAATGGATTCTTCTCGTTCTGGGGTAAATTTCACCACCTGTGGGCCCTGCGTTGTTCATTTCTCCCTCCCTGGATCTCTGTTTTCCGCCTCACTTCCTTCCAGATCCTGCATTTTGCTGCTGGGGCAATCCTGAAGGTGTCAGAAAGGGTTATTTTGTCTCTTTTGGGGAAAAAAAGATTTTCAGGGTTCATTTCCTAAAAGATCAGCTAAAAATTAAACCTGAGAATGGATGGACGTATTCTGTCTCTCTGTGTCCGTGACAGTAGCCACTGGGTGCTCATGGCTACTGAGTCCTTGAAACATGGTGAGTGCAACAGAAGATCTGAATTTGCACTCTAAGTAATTATTCTTTGGTTTAAGAAATTAACATTTAGTGTATTAAAGCAAGGAAAAACCTAATACCCTTATTTTCCTGATGCTTTGAATGCAACTCACATACAGTATTATTCTATTCATAGAAGTCCAACAAATTTTAACGATCACATTGAAAGGGATTTTGCATAATATTGGCTTCTCTTGACAGCCTTAGTGAATTAAATAGCTTTAAACATTTTAAATTGTGTTTATAAATTTGGTCTGCAGGAATTTTTAAAACCACTCTAAATCGTCGACAGCCAAGCCTTCCCTCTACTTTACATAGCACATAGAAATCTAAAACATCAAACTTAGAAATGTGCTGGACCTCACGTCACTTCTTAATATTGTACATAAAGTGAATACGCTTTTTTTTTGTTTACATCATTCTTCATTTTTTTTTTTTACAATGCATGCTTTCTCATCTCAGTTATAGTCCCCATGAAATTCCCACCACCCATTCACCTGTGTACCATCACCCTAGTCCTTGTGCTCTTCCCCATTTTGATCCTATTCCTTTCTCCCGCTGCAGAATGTCTTTGGTTTATAGTTGCCTGTTGATTTTGATTTTCACTTTATTATAACTTTTTTTTTTCCTGATCCCTTATTTGGATCCTTTACATTCCTCCTATAAATGAAACCATCTGGTATTTTTTTTTTTTTTCTTCTGGCTTATTTTACTGAGCATGATCCCTTCCAGCTCCATCCATGTTTCTGTGAATGGCATGAGTTTGTCCTTTTTGATATCTGAGTAATATTTCACTGTGTATATATACCACGTCTTCTTGATGCAGTCATCTGTTTTGGGGTATTTGGGCCTATGATCTTAGTTATGATCTCATTAAACCAAGAATCACTTGACATAATTAATGTTTGTCAAATGCTATTGAAAACAGAGCCTCTGTCCCATTACCATGGGGATCCCAAGTATTAATAGAAGAATGACATGCTTTCTTTCTCCAGAAAGTCCATGGGTTTCTGTGCTGGTCATTCTTCATTTTCTCCCAGATTCTCTCTCTTTGCTCTGCATGTTGTAAATGTGATTCAATCCAAGTTCTTATACAATCAGGAAAATATAACAACCTTGTTTCACTGCTGTCCCTCCAGAGTCGAACGAGCTGCTTCACTCATATTAGCTGCTCAGTAAATCTTTCAAGAGATACTCTGAAGTAAATACATTTTGAACTTAAAATGTTAAGTCGTTTATTCAGATACACATTTCACATTAGAATTTTAAAAAGTGGCTTTATTCCGAGTGGCCCGATTATATAAAATATTAAGAGAATGTAAAATAAATACTGCAACACACACTCTTGAGTTCCTATATTATGATAGATTCGTTTTCTCAAATATGCCTATTATTCATACTGGATTTCCCCAGAATTTAAAGATGTCCACCTATTAAGGAAACACGTTTTGCTCACATAATTCTAAGCTTAAACACTAATGAAGATTTTGGGCCTCTGATTGCCTGGCGTCACCTAACGCTGATGGGGATGCTTCCTGCATTTTTCTCAGTGGTGTCCTTAAGATGCCCTAATCCTGTTCATTCCCTCTGTGGATTATTGATGTGCTTTCAGTTCATGTCAATGTAGGTGTGAATAGCTACGTGTGCTGAGTGGGTGCTCGGCTGGCAGATCAGTTCTGGACAGAACTGGCTTCCCTGGTCACCGTGACCCGATTGCCCACACAAGACCTGCTTTCAGCCTGTGCGCGCCTGGTGATTTTTGTCTTGATTCCTCTGGTCTTACTTTCTGCCTGGGATCTTAGTTCTGTGCTCCCCGCAATTTAGGCAATGGATAAAAAGGCAATCTATTGCTTGGAACAGACCTTTCACCATCTGCCTGCCCTTTGGGTCTAGCTGTCAGTACCCTCCCACCCCCAGCTGCCGAGGGATCACAGCTATGGCTTCCAGAATTTATACCTCCTCCACCCAGCCATGTCTCCTCTAGTGCAGTGCCCCCCCCCCACTGGCGATGGCATCATCATCATCATCATTTTATGTCTTGGTAACTCCATTTATCTTTCACTTGCCGGGAGGTCTCATGGCTCAAAATGTAGGTGCAAAGTGTGGACCCCCACCTAGAAGCTTATATTTCTCTCTACAGCTTGGTTTCTGGTGAGTGATTAAAAGAGAGTGCTGGAAGGTAGGTAGTGGGATATAATTTAGAACCATTGACTTTGCTCCCCTAAATCCAGCCCTGGACAAAAAATTTGTTAATTATACTCCATGCAGGTCTCCCTTGTTCCAATGAGATTGGGCGTGGTTGTAGCTGGTCTGAGGGGATCTCCATACTACTCCCTCTACTGCCTCTCCTCCTTTTTGGGATTGTGGGTCTTACGTACATCTCTTGAAGTTGCCCTGTCCAGAATGGCAGTGCCCCAAGCTGCTTCATCTAATCTGATTGATACATCAGGTAATGACTAATAAAGAACTGCACGGCAGTGTTTCTGGACACTTTGCTTCTGTTGGAACTACCTGGGGACCTCATTTAAAAGAGCTGTGAAGAGAAGCCCCATTCCCAGAGGGTTTGATTCTGTAGGGTGGGTTAGGGGAAGCAGGGCTCTGTGTGTGTGCATATATGTATTTTTTAAAGATATATTTTATTTATGCATATAAGAACTGTGGTGTAGGCCAGAGGTGCAGGAGGTGAGAGGATTCACCAGAGACAGAGTGGGGAGCAGAACAGGTGGATCTACTGAAATACACTGCTGAGCAGTGCAGCAGGCAAGACAGGAGAGGTCTGCTGCACCATATGTGGATCAGCTCCCTGGCCAGGGATCTAACTCAGGCTGTTGTGATAGCACTGAGAATTAGCCCCAGGCAACCAGGGAGGCCCCCCCCCATAGTATATATTTTTAACTAGAGCTCCTAGGTGGTTCTGTTGCAAGCAGAGGTTGGATAACTTTAAAGCATGGTGTGGAGGTGAGGAGCAGGACAGGCTTGTGGACAGCCTCAGCCCCTGCTCGCCCTCCGTGTAGTCAGGCAAGTGACATGGTCACCCTATGCCTCCATTTTCTTGTCTCCAAACTAGGGGTGACAGGGCTCTGAGCCCTTTGGATATATACGACTGTCCACTCTCATCCATGAAGCACTTAGCACAGTGCCTGGCACTGCTTTTGATTACAAATATGATTGTATAATAGTTTATGAATAATGGCATCATTCTTCAGATAACTGAAGCAGTGGACACAGGGCTGGCATATAAACAGTATGGACAAAAGTCAGTTTTATTATCAATAGCTGTTACATGGTACACACGTGTTTATGGTTCAGATGACACCGTGTATTCCATGTCTATGAATTCCTATCTCTGACTGGACACGGGCTAGACAGTATCTATACACACCTCGCCTGTGTGATAGCGTCCTGTACCGATAGAGCACCAGTATAAAAATTAAAATAATGATGCTGTGAAAAAGTTACCAGTGGGTCTGCAAATGCTCATTAAATCTACGAGCTCTTTCCCTCCTGGTGTTTGTAGTACGCACGAGCAGTAATGATGCAAAGAAAAAGAAAAACCTCCAGCAGCATCGAGGGCTTTAACTCAAAGCGGTGGGCAGTGGGCAGCGGGCAGCTGCCGGCAGAAGCTGCTGGTCTGCATTGCAGCATCTGGTGGGGGGGTCAGCCCCAGCCTGGGGAGTGCTGTCTGCTCGCCCCAAGCAATCCAGCTCCACCTGGGATCCCAGGTAGGGGGTGAAGGAAGGGCGAGGCTCCCAGGCCTGCAGGCTCAGCAGGGAATTTGCCTGCGGAGGCAAACCGGGCGGGTTACTTGAGACGTTCGCCAGTCAAATAATTCTCTCCCCTGTCAGCCGGCCCCGTCAGCGCGGGCTGTTATGACAATGGTCGCCCTGGCAACCGCAGGCCGGCGTCGGGCGGGAGCTGGGGCGCTGCGGTTTCAGTACCTCCGCGACGGGCTGGGAGAACCCCAGCGCCTCGGCTGCACGCAGAGCTGGGGCGGCGCGCCCCGCTGGACGAGGGTTGGGGGCCGATTTGTCCGCGTCTGGTCCCCACTCCCAAAGATGCTGGTTGATCGAATGTTCAAGAAAAATGCCTCGAGCGCCGACTGTGTGCGCCAGGCCCTGATCCCAACGCCGGGGGTGGGAGCAAAGGGAGGGAGACAGGCGAAGCCTGTGCTCTGTGGAGCTGACATTCTGATGGGCGTGTGTGCGGTGGGGGTGCAATGGGGGCGTAACCATGGAAACCAATAAACAGGCTAATTGGAGGGATAAGCGATAACTGCTACCCAGGGGGTGGGGAGGGGAAGGGGTGACACCTGAAGGCCTGGAAGGTGCCATTTCAGCCGAGAGCTGGAGGGAGAGGGCCTGGAGGCAGCGGGGGAAGTGCAAAGGGCAGGCTGAGGGGTAGCAGCTTGGAGGCCTCTGCTGCTCCAGAGCAGCCTGCGGTGATGGGGTGCTTGCTGGCAGGCAGCCCTGGGGGTGGGGGGCTCTCTGGAGCCTGCCTCTTTGATCCCTGTGATTTTAAGGGCGCTCAGGGTTCATTCCTGAGCCTCAGTTTCCCCCTGTGTAAAATGGGAGGAGGTGGGACACTCCCTCGCCCTGGGTACCAGGAGGTTTACATCAGCTACCACACCCCATTCCAGCTTTCATGGTCTCTGCTTTAGGGTTTTTTTTTTTTTTTTTTTTTTATAGCATCTTAGGGGGATGGTTTGGGGCACAACGACCCAGCCCCTAGCGGCTTGCCTATGGGTCATTGGGTTTATCTTGGCTTAGATTATGAGTGAAAAGTCCCCGGTTCCACATTCGTTTCAGACATTATTATTTATAGCTCTGTCACATGTCTTGACTTAATTTTTTTTGTTTATGCTGCTAATTTTACCATCATGCTAATATGGAGTACAGTAATAAGGCACTGACGATGCTCAGATCCAGGAGGCGCTGACAATTTTTCCATCTGCAGTGGGAGGTGCCAGGCTGCCCCCTGGCGCGGAGAGGGAGACCTGCACCTCTGGGTTCTGCTCTCAGAGTCTGGCCTCCTCCGGACGCCCAGCCCTGCAGACCTTACTTTGCACCTGGACATTGTCGCCCAGGTGGGCTCAGCTTGGATGTGCCGTTTCCAGGAGCCCCGTTTTCTTCACTGGAAGATAGAACCTTTGGACTTTTTGCAGTTCAGCTCTGCATGGACTTGAATTGAGGGTGACCTAAAAATAAATGAGGACGCCTGCAGGGCGAGGCTGTAGAAAAGCCCTTGTGCCATGGTGCATCTCAACCTGACTTCTAGGCTGCCTGGACCCTCCGTTTCTGCAGAAAAGGAGGTGAAGAAGTCCTGGGGCTGGGAAGCAGGGGTCCTGAGTTCAAATCCCACCACCAGGGCTTCTTTAGTTGTGTAAGCTTGGACAGGATCCTAACCTCTGCGCCTCAGTTTCCCCACTGTAGAATGCTGGTAACAACAGGCCACTGCAATATGATCAAAGAAGGCAGTGTCTTTGCACCATTTTTGGAAAGTGATTTATTTTGTGGTTTCAATGCCTGAAGTTCCCTGAGTGCTGAGGCCAGTTCCTTACACCTACGGCGGTGAAGGATCCACTGTCTCTTTCCTGCTATTTTGTCATCAAAACTTTTGTAAAATGGGAGAGGGGATGATTTACCAGAAAAATGAAAGAGACCCCAAAGCCCTCCAAAATGCAAACCTCATTTTGAAGAAATTAGACTCAGCAATTCTAACATTACTTTGTCAAACATCTCTGAGCATGCGTGACCCTCCTCTCTGCACTTATCCTGGGGTGAGCCTTCAGGGCATTGGTTTTCAAGTCTGTCTAAAATAGTCTTGCCTGGGTGGGGGCTTGTAATTGAGTTTGTATCTCTGGCTCTTTGTATTTAGAAAACTCTTAGTAGGAGCTTTAAGTGAATGAATGAGAGGCCTTGCTTCTCTTAGAATAAACACAGAACTCGCATGGAGATGATTCTATGATCTTGGAACATTGCTCTTTAACAGGCTGTCTCTTCGTTTTGCATCCGCGATGCCCAGTAGAACCCCTGCTGCCCTTCTGTTCTGGCTCCTGTGCCTGGGAGCTGTGTTTTTGTGGCTATGTTGTCTGCCCTCCACCCCCACCCTGGGAGCCCCTGCACACTGCACTGGTGCTGGCTGATGTTTGAATTCCTGGGACCCTGGAGCAGGTCTCATTCTTCAGCTGCTGCATGCAAGTCTGCTGTGCACTGAACCCACAGCCCTTGAAGGGTGCTGCTGCTTGCCCAGGTCATGCACCCCAATTTCCAGAACAGGGTTTCTGCTCTGTTTTTATTGCCCAAGAATCCTCATGCTCAAGCTTGTTTGAGAGGCAAAGTACCTTCTTTAGATAATTCAGACGTTCATTGGTAGGGGATGTTCTCATGCTGACTGACCCTCCCAGTCATTGGGGTGCTTGTGTTTCTACAGCTGCCAGGGCCCTCCCCACCTCCACCAAATCAAAATGTCCAGAGGATGGGTGGGCCTGGAAGTTTGACTTTTAACAGACACCTGCAGGTGATGCTCCGCTCAGGAGATTGGGGAAGAGGGAACTGACATGTAAAGTTGTCTAGTGCCTTGGGAGGAGGGCTGCTTAAGCTCTGTGGTCCTCAGTTTCCTCACCTGGAAAATGGGGTCACTCCCAAGGTTGTGAAGATTAAATGATGTAATTATTTAAATTAAATAATATTAAATTAAATAATACTAAGTGCCTGTCACATAGCTAAGTATTTTAAAACTTATTTAATGAGTTGCTGGCATTGATTGCAACCTGTGTGTCTTTATTGTTGGTGAGTTTCTGATCTTTGTGAGGTTTGTAACTCATCATGTAGGTTATTCAAGCTTAGGAAAGAATGATAATGTACACAGACATAGGAATGAGCAAATAAATCTCACCTTTAATAACCCAGAGATGCAGCTGTGTTTGGGCCATTTCCATTGTGTGTGTGCATGTTATATCCAGGAAATGGAATTACATTGTACCTGGTATGTGGCTGCTGTGCTGTTTTCCTTGGCAGTAGATCGTGACATACTCTGTGTGCCAGTAAATGAGAGTTTGACAGCAAAACAGCTCTCAGACTTGGTGAAAAATACGGAGGTCACCGGAGAGGAAAGGGAAGGCGGCGCTCCGTGGGTTTTGGGGGTCCGCCTGAGAGCGTGACTGCTCCAGAACTTCTCTGGGTGATTGAAGCAGATACACATATCGACGTGTGACGCTGTCCTCCTGAAATTAAATAGTTTTGTAAACAACTGGTAAATCAATACAATTAGAGTTGAAAAAAAAGGGGAGGGGGTAGTTTAGTTTGTTAGACTTGGTTTCAAACCCTGATCATCCACCTGCCAGCCGGTGACCTTGGGCCAGGGATTTTGTTATAGGACAGGGAGAGGGGCAGCCCAAGCCCCGCAAACCTGCCTATTCTAAATGGGTTCTGCCATCCGCCGCATCAACACAAAACATAGGAGACTTTAATGGGAAGGAACTTTAATTAAACTAGGAAACAATACAGGTAAGGCAAAGAGTTTAGTTTCTAAATGAAGCACCCAAAGTTACCCATCCCCTTGTGGGTAAAAGTCCATCCATATGGGATCGGCCCAGAACAAGGCCCAAAGTCTACCACAAGTCTAAAACATCTTCCAGTTAAGACCCACAGAAAAGGTCACAAACAACTGGACAAGCCCGGAAGGAAAAGAGCAAAATCAACATCAAGATAAAAGCTGCCATTGTCACCTCCCCACGGGTCTCACCCACATCTGTGTCACCCAGTCCACGACCAAAGACAAGCGCAGTTTCTTTACGTGTCTCTAGGCTCCATGCGTCTCCTCCAGGTCTCCTGGCTCCATCCTGCTTCCTTCCTCAGTCTCTTCTTTAGCTTCTCCTCTTCCTGCTCAGCTCCACCCTCCTTGGGAGGGGCAGGGAACCTCCCCCTTTCCTGGGACCACCCTGTTACAATTTGACCTTCCTGGGTCTTGACTTTCTCAGTTTTCAAATGGGGGGAGGGAATGGGAACTCCGTGCCAGGGTCCCTGTGAGGATTAAATAGGTAGCTCCCCGGGGGGCGGGGGGGCTGCCACAGCGGTCAGCTCAGAGAGAACCCCTCCTGGCTGGCAGCTGGGTATTCTGCATCATTAGTCCTGGGGGCCTGGTAGGAAAACTGCTGATCACCAGGGTTCAGATTTGGGGGCTGCAGCTCCATCCTTGCCTAGTCTGGCCTCATGCTCTGGGCAGTTTTCTGGGTTCTGGCCAGAGGGGTGATTCTTCCTTTGCTTGGCCCCAAAGGGAAGACCAGATAGGCTCTCCACCCCCCACCCGCCTTCCCCATCTCTCTCCCACTCCTAATGCATCCTGCTGGTGAAGGCCCTGAATTCCTCCCTGCTGGGCAGATTTTCTGGGTAACCCTGGAAATGGCTCCCCAAATTCCTGGTGGCACAAGGGGTTAAGCTGCAACCTATGAAGCTGTCCAAAGCCTCTGCAGCACGAGTTCCATCCCCGGCCAGCCAGAGAGCAACCCACATGGCGCAGCAGACCTCTCCTGGCTCACCCCCTGCTCCCCTCAGCAGTGTACTTCAGTCAGTCTGCCTTTTCTGCTCCCCACTCTGTCTCTGGTGAATCCTCTCATACACACTCCCCCTGCCCCCCGCATCTCTGGCTTGTACCCCAGCTCTTGTATGCATAAATAAATAAATCTTTAAAAAAATAAATAAATTCTTTTAAAAAAAATGAATCCAGACATTTATTCCTTCAGTGACTACTTAGGACACAGTGTTGTGGGAGGGGGTGCTGTTTCCACCTGCACAGACGGTATCTCCCATGATGCTCAGAGGTCTGTGAGGAAAGGCGACAAGGGCCCACTTTACAGCTGGGAAAGTGGAGGTTCTGGGACCAGAAGCCACTGCTCAACCCTCAACGCCGGAACTCAGAAACTCCTGGAATACCTGCAAGGCGTGTCCACACGCCCTCCGCCCCCCCACCCACTCCCTGACTTCTGCATTTCCAGTTCGGTGGGGATGCCCGGGCAACTCCGCCAGCATCCGGGGCAAGGAAGGGAGCTTCGGTATCTGACCTTGCCTCCCCGCCCCAGCACCTCGAGTACCTCGGGAGATCCGGGCAAGTCATCTGACCTCTACACTCCCAGAATGGGCTCAGAAGTCCAGCCTCGCGCCCGGCTTTGTTGCTTGGATGAAAAGTGAGCTTTCAAAGCCAGGCACCCCGCCAGTGCCTAGAGAACGCGGCCTGCTTCCCGGCATCCCTCCTGAAAGTGCTTTCTCACGCCCGACAAAGGTGTCCCCAGCAGACATCACACAACTGCTCCCATCATGGGTTTTTGACCTGATACCAAAGGAATCCCTCATGTGGAAGATTGAAAAGAATGAGGCGGATCTGTGGGACCCAACGTGGAAAGATCCTCGAGGGTTACTAGGAGTGAAAAAAGAGAGCTGCAGAAAAATGCATAATGCCTGCCCAGTTATGTGAAAAAGGACAGGCCTGCATGTGCAGCCACACTGTGGCGTTTCTGCATGTGTGTAGCTATGACTGTGCATGGAGAAAGGTCTGGGAAGATGGACTCCTAACCAATCTCAGCGGTGACCTCCATGACCCACAGGGAGAAGGGAGCTATCATTAGTGGAATGGTTAAAGGGAGCTTTGGCCTTATCTGAAATGTTCTGATGTTTTCACAAGGAAAATACATGCATGTGTTTCACTTTAAATAGTTAAAGTAGGGGCCTCCCTGGTGATGCAGGGGTTAAGTCTCAGCACTATGAAGCTGTGGGTAGCTACTACAGCAGGATTTCCATCCTAGGCCAGGGAGCTGACCCACATGGTGTAGCAGACCTCTCCTGTCTCTCCCGCTGCTCCACTCAGCAGTGTTTTTCAGTTAGTCTGCCTGCTCTGCTCCTCACTCTGTTTCTGGTGAATCCTCTCACCCCCCACACCTCTGGCCTGTACCCCAGCTCTTGTATGCATAAATAAATACATCTTTTTAAAAAATAAATAATTAAAGCAAACTAAAAGTTATCCTTTTTGCTGTGATGGGTCTTTACTATCAGAATTGGGTTTGCATCTTAGTTTTTCTCTAGCTGGTTGTATGGTTGTGAGCCAATGATGTAGCTTCTCTGTGCCTGATTGCTTCATCTGTAAAGATTAGCCCTTCATGACCTCTAGCGTGTGGGATTGTGAGGCTGTAGTGACGTGAGGCGTGTAGACCACCAACATGGGCTAGGCACACAGGAGTGCTCAAACTTGGTCTTTCTGTGTTATCACCATTATGCCGATTTCATATACTCTTCCAAATCCAGAAAGGGTTCCTTCACCCTTTAAGGTATTCAGTGTCTTTGTTATCAGCCAATTATAATGCAAGAAAACATATGACACATTTTATGCTGAGAGTATTTACAAATAAAAAGCCTTGGGAGAAATAAGGACCAGTTGGAGAGGTGACATTTGAAATGGACTTTTGGGGAAAAGTCAGGTTTCTGTGAGTCAACAGGGCTGTGTATCAGCTAGTTTTGTGTTTCAGCAATGCTGCCTAACAAACACTAATCCTTAACCGCATATAACATCACATGCATTGGCCATGCATCTGGAGATCAACTGTAGATTAGTAACTCTTTTGAAGTTGTCAGGGTTCACTCATCGCCAAGTGCCAGGCAACACTTGGCTGTTGGCTGAGCTGGGATGGCTTTGGCAGGGGGACCTGGAAAAACTTGACTTTGTACTCTGTGGGCCCTCATCCTTCAGCTGAATGAGTTGGGCATATGCTCATGGAGATGGCAGAGGTCCCAGAGAGCAAGTGGAAACACACAAGACTCCTTTCTATTGGCAGAGGCAAGTCATGTGGTCACCCCATTGAAGAGGTGCAGCACGGATTCTGTATCTTTAGCAAGTTAGCCTTAAGGTCACATCACAAAGGGTATGGATATTTTCCCAAATAAGTATCTATTAGTATACCTTAATTTTAAAAGTTATATAGTATTTCATACAATGGATGTGCTGCAACTCCTCCATAGTTAGCTTTTCTGTAAGTGTACACACATGTAAGTATTCCTATAGGGTGGATTCCTACAAAGGAGGTTCCTGTATCGGAGTGCATGAGTACTGAAATGTTGACACTACCAAATCAAATTGTCCTCTAGTGGCATTCTCAAAAGTTCTCAATTTGCATGACACTGGGTAGCATAAATGTTAAAAAAAATTCCTGAGTCTATCCAAACCTAGTTTTTAAAACTATCACATTTTTCCATTAATAAGCAGGTAATCCATATATGTTGTATTTTCTAATATTATGGTGGAAAAGCAAACAGGAAAGAGGTCACCCACAATCTTATCACTGGAGAAACTATTGCTAATATTTTGCCTGCCTGCCTGCCTGCCTGCCTGCCTGCCTTTCATCATCCATCCATCCATCCATCCATCCATCCATCCATCCATCCATCCATCCATCCAACCAATGTATCTACGCACAAATGGTTTTATGAAACCATCTACCGTGTTATTTTTAAGAGTATGCCAGTACACAAATACAGTGTCATTTATGAACATCATCCCCTCTTGTTGAAGAATTGGACTGTTTCCAATCTTTCATAGCTATTTTCAGTTTGGAGCAAAGCTTCATGAATATCCTTAATTATTTCTTTAGGATAAAACCCCAGAGCAGTGTTATCCATTAGAAATACAATAAGAGCAACAGATGTGCGCTAAATGTGTAATTTTAAATTTTCTAGTAGCCACATTAAGAAACAGATGAAATTAATTTAAATACTGTATTTTATTTGGCCCAATTTATGCAAAAATATTACTTAAACATGTAATCAGTGTGAAAATATCAATGGGGTATTTTTTCCTACTAAACCTTTGAAATCCAGTGTGTCTTTACACTTAGAGCACATCTCAAAACAGATGCGAACTTTTCAAGGTTGAAATGAAATATAGCTTTCCCCATCAGCAGCCTGCAGTGGTCTCTGAAAATTCCTTACTTGACCCTGAAATCCCTACAAAGCCATGCAAACCAAGAGATTCAAACCATCGCATTCATTTTAAGGACCCTGGTGAAGCCATCCAGACCATCAGGGCATGCATGTCCCGAAAGCCACCCAGGCGTCTGCAGGGCCAGACTGCAGAAGTGCTGCAGGCGTTTAGTCGCTGCAAAGGCGGAGCTGGCAGTGTGCCCTGGGCCAAACAGTGGGGCTGGACACAGGTCGGTAGCCCAAAAAGAGCACTGGATTTTCACTGCACGTTCTTAATACTGCAGAGAGGCGCACTGAACTTAAGGGTGTGAATGTAGATCCTCTAGTCATCAAGCACATCCAACTGAACCCAGCTGCCAAGATACTCACAGATCTTACAGAGCTCGTGGTCAGATGAGGCCCACCTTAGCTCTCCCTACCACACTGAGATGATCCTGGCTGACAAAGGGCAGATGGTTCCAGAAGAGGGAGTTGAACAGAAGAAAAAGACATCCCAGAGAAATGAAAGGAACAAAGACGTATGACCCTGGAATAAATACAACCTAAAAGATGCAAATAAAAGTTAAAACAGAAACAAAAAGAAACTGTAGTTCTAGCAAAAAGAAAAAAAAAGTGTTTTTTTAAAGACTTATTTATTCATACAAGAACTGGGGTACAGGCCATAGGTGCAGGGGGTGAGAGGATTCACCAGAGAGGATTCACCAGAGTGGGGAGCGGAACAGGCAGACTGACTGAAATACACTGCTGAGGGGAGCAGCGGGCGAGACAGGAGAGGTCTGCTGCTCCCTGCTCCCTGGCTGGGGATCGGACTTGTGCTGCAGTGACTGGTGATAGCTTCATAGTGCTGAGCTTTAACCCCTTGCACCACCAGGGAGGCCCTGAATAAAGTGATTTTTAACAGAAAAAGATTTTGCTTGCCCATCCTTACATTTGAGTTCAATCAAATCTGAATTCCTCATTTCCCGGGTCATCCCTGAAGGCTCGCTTTGCCAGCTTCGGCTGGTGGACTAGCATTCTGGACACCGGACATAGAGAACGTGCCCCTCTCTGCCCACTTCTCAGTGTGTGAAACCACAACAGAACTAGGCATGTGCCTGGACATAGGATTTGGGGCTTCACTGGCAAATTCAAGATTAAAGGCAACTCGTGTTAGGGGGTTTTAAACTTATGTTCTTTGAAAGCACCCCCTGGGCACAGGAAAAGCTAAGGATAACAAATGAAGTTATGACCCGATGGACCAGTGGACTTTCTTGTCGGAAACAGATATACAAGCAGATGGTGAATCACTGGCATCTGCCCCCAGGTGACTCCTGTTTTAAGGACTTGATACTCTACCAGCCATGGCCCCTCAACATGCCCCCGAGATGGGGAAATGTGGCTCCATGCCCGGAGCGAGGGTGGATACACATGTCCTTCCAGATCGACATCCACTTTCGATGGTTACTGATTCGTTCTTGCTTGGTGTTTCTCAAAGATCTATTTCATGAACTGAATTAAGTTCCCCCCAAATGCATACATTGAAGTCCTAACCCCCAGAATGGGGCCTTATTTGGGAATAGGATGGAATTAATTCAAATGAGGTCATACCAGAGCAGGGTGAGCCCCTAGTCCAATAGGACCAGGTCACCGTTAGTAGGGGAAGTAAGGGCATGGGCGCGCATATGGAGGGAATGCTGCATGCTACACGCTGCCCGTGTGCCGGCAGGACCAGAAGCTAGGAGGAAGCTCTGGAATGGTGCCTGCCCTGTGGTCTTCTGGGGGAGAAGGTCCTGCCAGCCCCTGGATCTCAGGCTTCTAGCCTCCAGATTGAGACAATGAATTTGTGCTGTTGTGAATGAACTTTATCTCAGGAGCCTCAGCAAAATGAATGCAATTCAACCCTCACCCTTTGGGGGGTATCTCCATCCCTCAAGAGGTACCCCGTTCAGAGTTCTCCTCTGATAAATAATGCACAGTTTATTGTGATTCATTTATGACTTTCGAGGAATTTACATAAATAAATGCACTGACTTTCAGATGTGGGGATGGAATCAAAGGATCTTTTTCTGTAGTGAGATCTTAGGGGTTAACCATATCACATTCTGGATCTGTTAAAAAAAAGATGCTTTTGAGCACATTTAACAACATAATTAAACTTGAAAAATGGTCTTGCAGGCAAAGTTACATGTATTTAAGTGGCAAAAGAAAGCTGATGTTCTGGATAGGTGTCTGTTCCCTGGCCATGAAGGTTGCACAGTCACGTTAGGCTAATGGACTTGGAACGTTTTTCATTTGGAATCTCAAGTGAGAATTTTAAAATAGAAGATATGAAAAAGAATATGTTTTTTCTTTCCTTTACGCCTGAATGAATAGGGTCTGACCTACGGATTCTGCAGACAGGGGCTTTCCATGAAAATACCTCTAGAACTCTCCATTCAGTCTTATTTTTCTGCCTTATTTTCATCTTTCATCACTTTCTCTATAGAGACCACACGAAAAATAGACTTTTACATGCACCCATCATCCTTGGAGCATTTCTTTACTTTTTGGCAGAAACAAACATTTCCAAACTCATTTTATCTTTTCCTGCCCCAGCCCTAGAGTCAGAGTTTCTCCATGGAACCCTGATAGGATATTTAGAAACCATCATTGAAGCTCATTGATAAATGACAGGGCACGCTTGGCCTCTACAGCAGGACGACAACAGGGATTGGTGGGGACTGTGGTAAAAGAACATACATTCCATGTCTGGGGCATCTGCCCAGGCTCATCCACCTGGAATATGGGTCCCTGCCATGTGGCCTCAACTTCAGATTCTTCAAGAGAAGTCAGAAATTTGGGATTTTGTGTAAGATACTGTTATTTTATGTAAAACAATGTTGGCAGCTAATTCCAATAAATGACAAATGCCAGTGGACTTACAGCATGTGCTCATGGGCTAGGACCTATAGCATGTGCTCATGGGCTAGTTTCTGTCTGGGAGCTGGTGCTCCCAGGACTTTTTTCTCATGCACTTATTGTGCACTTCTGTGACCTTGACTCCTCTGACCCTCATCAGCATTGATTTGTTTGCTTGTCTTTCTCCACTGTTACACCATGTGCCCTGTAGGGCTCAGAACCACTTCTAGTTCCTTAATGGCCTGTCTAGATGCTAGTACCTTCTTAACAGTAGGGGCTCAGGACATATTTGGTGACTCAAGTAGAGCTGAACCACTTACCAAGGGTAAAGGCACAGGCCTGGTAAACCAAATAACCATCCCCAAATATGTCTGTATCTGAATCCTAGAAAGATGTGACTATGTTGCCTGACATGACTAACAGGGTTTTGCAGATGTGACTGAGCTAAGGATCACTAGACAGGGTGACTATCCTGGATGTCTGGGTGGGGCCAGTGTCATCCCGAGAGGGTCCTCAGAAGAGGGAGACGGGGGTATATGTGTGTAAGAGTCAGCAAAAGGTGTGACAACCAAAGCAAGAGGTTGGAGTGAAGTGTCAGGAAACAGAGAAAACAACAAAGTAGGTTCTTCCCCAGACCTTCCAGAGCAACCAGTCTTGCCAACATGTTGATGTGAGCCCAGTGAGACTGATTTTGGACTTTTTGACCTCCAGAACCGTCAGATCATATGTCTGTATTGTTTTAAGCTTCTTTACTTGCAGTGATTTGTTACCATGCTGTAGGAAATGAATGCAGCAGGATTTTAAGTGTCCCTGTAGAAAGGTGGACCAGATGCCCTTCAACTTCTCCATGCATCAAGATGCTTTAGCAGCAGAAACCCAGCTCCCTTCTGCTTAAGCAACAAAAGAATTAATTGTTGGACCTCCCTGGTGGCGCAGCGGTTGAGCGCTGGGTTGCGAAGCTGCCCGCAGCCTCTGCAGCGCCACATGGCGCGCAGACCTCTCCTGCCGCCCGCTGCTCCCCTCAGCAGTGTATTTCATCAGTCTGCCTGTTCTGCTCCCTGCTCTGGCTCTGATGAATTCTCTCACCCTCCTGTGCTTCTGACTGTACCCAGTACTTGTATAAATAAATAAATAAATCTTTAGGAAAAAAAGAATTAATTGTTACACATCACAGTAAAGTCCAGAAATGTGCAAATCTAAATAGCAGGTGTGGTCAGGGAGGCAGCTCCTTCCCTTGGCTCTGATTCCTTCCAAATGGGCTTGGCTCTCAGAGAGGCTCTCCTGCTGGCAGCTCCTGGCTCTGGGACACCCCTGATGACTTGTCTTAAGAGTGCTGGGGAGGTGCAACTGGGCGGTTCTGGGGCCTAGACTGGCTCCCTAGTGCACCCAGGCTGGGGCACATGTGCTCCCTGCAGCCCACGTGTGGGTGTGTGTTGTGAGACCGGCCTCACCTGAGCCATACGGGCTACCACAAGGACAGAAGGGGCTCCAAAAGAGAGTTGAGTTAAAATGATCTTTTCAGAAAAAGTTGCAATGGAGATCAGCTGGACAGAAGCAACAGCTGCCTGAACCTCATTACCCACCCAACTCTGAATTCTGTGGTCCTAGAATTCTAGAAGCATCTCCTTGATCAGTGTTGGTTGACAGTGCCTTGAACTGCTAAAGGCTTTTACATATAAATGGGTTTATGTTTGTTTTACTTAATGTCTTTATTTTAAAATGTTTTATTGATTCACCATTGGTGTACAATCTATCCATTTCAGCTCCACCCCTTGTATGTACCTAAGTATTAAATATACTTCAAATTACAAATGTGATAATATGCTTTCAGTAACTATGGAAACAAAGCAAATATATATAAAGAAACACAACTAGTTTTTTCTCGCCCCATGTCTCCCCACCCCAAGCGAGCAGTCTGGAGGTCTTTTACCCTTGCCTCTTTCTCTGCTCATCCACGCATGTCTTGCCTTTCTTGTGTTAATGTCACAAAATATTTGTAATCAAGACAACAATAAGCTTTCCTTTCTCATGTCCTGGCCTCCCTCCAGAAGCCTGGGTTTTGGTCCATCTCATTTGAAAAGTATGTGTTAAGGGCCTCCCCTGGTGGCACAGCAGTTGAGCGCTGGGCTGCGAAGCTGCCCGCAGCCTCTGCAGGGCTGAATCGATCCCCAGCCGCAGGGCGAGGGTCCCATATGGCACACAGACCTCTCCTGCTGCCCGCTGCTCCCCTCAGCAGTGTACTTCGTCAGTCTGCCTGTTCTATTCCCCGCTCTGGCTCTGGTGAATTCTCTCACCCTCCCGCGCTTCTGACTGTGCCCAGTGCTTGTATAAATAAATAAATAAATCTTAAAAAAAAAAAAGTATGTGTTAATTTGTGAACACTTGCATGTGACGGATAATTCAAATGCTCCCAAAGGGTCTAAATAAAATGCTTCTCCACCTCTTTTCCTCACCTTCCTGCCTCCCTCCCGGGAGAGCTGAGAATCCTTCTAGAGTCTCTGCATGTACGAGGATATCTAAATGCACACTTTCCCCACACAGTCGGGGAAAGGAGTATTTATTTTTATTTATCCCCACATCTTGGAGTCAGTCCTGTTTTAATCTGTAGCACGCTTCCTCGTTTTAATCTATTTTTCCTCATTTTAATTTATAACTGCAGAGCATAGCTTCTTTGTGTCCATGCACCTTCATTTACGATCTGCTGAGGGACCCTCGAAGACTCTGTCTTCCCTTTGCCGTTGCAAATAATAATAATAATAATGATGATGATGATGCTGTAATAAATACCCTTTTATGCAGCTATTTTGCACAGTTGGGGTGTCTATAGGATGAGTCCCCACAAGTGGGATATTGTAGGCCACGAGCGTGGAAATGTAGACAGATACCTTCCAAAGTCCCCCCACTCCCACCCTCACCCCCGGTCTGTGTGGTCAGTGCGGGTGCCCCTTGTGGAGTCAACCAGTCTTCCCCACGCTCAGCTGGATGGGGTTCGGGCGGGGAGGGGGCGGTGGGAGGTTCTTGCCTCTGCTCGCTGCCGCGCGCCTCTGAGACTGACCCCCGTCCTCTGTGTCCCCACAGAGCAAGCTGGTGAAGTACTTCAGCCGGCAGCTGTCCTGCAAAAAGAAGGTGGCGCTGCAGGAGCGCAACGCCGAGCTGGAAGGCTTCCCCCAGCTCCGGCACTGGTTCCGGATCGTGGACGTGCGCAAGGAAGTCCTGGAGGTGACCGCCCGCGCCCCCGGCCCTTACCGGCCCCCAGCCAGCCCCGGGGACAGTGGGTTTGGGGCTGTGCCTCGTACATAGTTGGCCCTCAGTAAATCTGCATGGGAAGAAGGCAGGGTCTGATGGGTGGCTAAGGGGGTCCTGGAGTCAGGTCTCTGTCAGCTGCCACTGACCAACTGCGTCCCCTTGGCCAGATCACTTTCTACCCCGGAGCAGCGCTGGAGCAGGATTTCCTTCTGTGATGGAAATAGGCTGTTACCTCTGCGCCCTCGTGAGCTACTGAGCTCGTAGACTGTGGTCAGCGCTGCGCAGGAAGGACGACGTTTGTCCTTGTAGTTCATGGTAATGAATGTGCCCGTGGCCACCGTGTGGCCACCACGCTCAGGACATTGCTTTTCTCCTGCCGGCAGGGCCAGCGTTGTCTCCTCTTAAGTGGCTGGTAAAGTGAGATGCTCCTTAGAAACTGCCCCCCGTCCCCGCAGACTGGCCCCTCCAAGCACCAGTGTCAGCTTAGTATTACTGCTGCTGCTGTTGTGGAAAACTTTGGAACTAACAGAGTGTCCAGTGGGAAAAGGAGACCAGATGCCTGCTGGCCTGTTCCTCTTTCAAGGAGTGGACCAGATCCTTAGGTCCGGAGGCCATGGGATTTCCTTATCCTCTGGAATCCGGTCGCCCGCTGCCACAAACAGGCGGAGCCTTTCCTAAGAAGCCCCTCGCACGCTCTGTGTGGGCTCCAGGCTTCCTACTAAGAGTTAAAACCACCCAGGCTGTTCAGATGCTTGCAGTGACTTTGGACAGAGGGTCCTTGCGTCGCCCCTTTACAGAGCAGGAAACCCGAGCTCAGAGGAGTGTGCAGGATTGGCAGGAGACCCCAGTTGAGATGGACTCCCAGCCCAGGGTGTGAAACACTGTGCTTGCTTCTCGTTTTCCTGTTGCTGGGTCTCCCCCAGCAGGTGGGGGGGGGGTGACCCCTTGCCTGTAGAATCAAGATCTTCCCCGCTTTCTGCTTGAAGATCTCTGCTACCTTTGCTTTTTTCAGGCCCTGAAGTGATGTCTCCTGAACCCACAGGCAATAACCCGGGGCGAGGTGCATCTCCCCCACCCCACATGGCTCCACCCCTCACCAGCACCCCAGCTCACACATGCACACGGGACACTGATAAGTGTATTCCCTTACTGCATCCCCAGGGTGGCCTGGGAGCTAAGTGTGAATATCCTTAGAACGAGAGGTCTCATACATTTTATTTGCAGGGTCTGGTACTTTTCAGAAGCTTTGGGGACAAGTTATTTATTAAGTGGGGCAAGTAAGGCAGAGAGAAATCTTCCGGAACAGGGTTTGGAAACTGCTGGCCCCCAAGTCATCATCGGATGTAAATTGTTTTTGGACTATTACAGTGTCAAAAACACTTTTTGAGCTAACATCGGAAACTGGGGGAGTTTGCATAAAAAGACCAGATCTCAGGCTTCCCTTGACAAATCAGAACTGACTACCCGGAACTCAGATCCTGACTGGTGGTGATGAACTGAATCTGGCCACCCTGTTGGACCCCTCAGGATCCCGCATTTTTTTACTCATTTATTTTTATTTTAATTTTTTTTTTTACAAATCTCAAGTTTATTTTAAAAATAT
The DNA here is from genome assembly GCF_014898055.3 of Talpa occidentalis. NCBI lineage: Eukaryota > Metazoa > Chordata > Mammalia > Eulipotyphla > Talpidae > Talpa > Talpa occidentalis. Next base: position 81,212,372 of record NW_023601433.1, on the reverse strand, counting down.
TTTTGTTAAGTTTTTTCTTACACTCCCATGGTTCTGCCACCGTATCACCCCGAACCATCACCACATAACCTTGTATTTACCCCTCCCTGTTTTGCACCCCCTCCTGCCCCCTCCTTTGCTGTATGCCTCAGTTCTTCCGTCAGCTTGCTAGTTTGAGTTCTTCTTGACCTTTTGTTTGGTTTCTTTATATTCCACAGATAAATGAGACCATTCAGTGTTTAGCTTTTTCCTTCTGATTAATTTCGGCTAGCATGATCCCTTCCAGCTCCTTCTGTGTTACAGCAAATGGCATGAGTTTGTCTTTTTTGATCACTGAGTAATAGTCCATTGTATAAATATACCACAACTTTATGATTCATTCATCTGTTTTGGGGCGTTTGGGTTATTTTCACATCTAGCTGCATTAACATAGGGGTGCAGGTCTCATTTTGAATTAGTGTTTTTGTACCCTTTGGGTAGATTCCTAGGAGTGGAATCACTGGATCATATGGTAGATCCATTTTTAGGTTCTGAGGAACCTCCACACAGCTTTCCATAGTGCTCGACCAGTTTGCCTTCCCACCAGCAGTGTAAGAGGGTCCTTTATCTCCACATCCGCTCCAGCATTTGTTGTTTCCAGTTTCTTAAATATGTGCCATTCTCAGTGGCGTGAGGTGGCACGTCATTGTGGTTTTGATTTACATTTCCCTGGTAATTAGTGATGATGCACATTTTTTCATATGCTTGTTGGCCATTTGCATTCCTTCTTTGAGGCCTACAAAGAACTAACACAACTCAACAAAAACAAAGCAAACAACCCAGTCAGAAAATGGGCAAAAGAACTAAAAAGACACCTGATTTATGTTTAAATGCCTGCTATTGGCAAGCTTTGCTCACCTCTTAGTCTGTGAGATTCTGGAGCCCAAGGCCACTGGGCTTGATGTCCTCTCTCCGTGTGGGGACCAGGAGCATGGAGGATGCTCCAAAGTGACACTGCCTGGATTCACAGTTACTCGCTGTGTGACCTTGGGCAAGGGGTCTAACCTCTCTGAATTTTAGTGCCCTAGTTACAGACAGAAGATGATGATAAAAATACCTGCTTTCTATGTTCTTTGTGACATTAAGAGAAAATCCATGAAAAGTGCTGAAAACAGGACTTCATCCATGTTTTAAATTATTATTTGCTCTAACAGAAGTGCACCTGCTCTTTCAACCCAGGTTTTTAAAGACTTTCTCCAGTCTCAGTGTCATTAACTTTTGTGATTTTTTGGTGACCCTAAGCTTCACCGCAAATGAAATATTTGGGGAAATAAATTATAGGATTAATATACACACGTGGATCCCGCAGCGGGAAAATTCTTTTGTGTTGTGAATGAGCCCCTCTAAAAATGTGGTTTCTTTTTGTACCTTCAGATGCTGGTCCAATGCCTTTCTTGAAGTGGGGCTTACCTGCCACGTGTCCCTATTTGAGGAAGCCTCTAAGTGACTCCATTATTGTTCTCTCTCTGCCCCCTGGCCCAGTGAATTGGACAGGCGCTGATCAGCTTTTGCTTTTGCACTGAATCTCCTCCCCCTCACCCCCATGGAGTTTTTGTGTTGCAGTTTGCCCCTTTCTGGCTGCCAGTTTAATGGGGATGGGATGGAAGTGTCCATTTTGTTGTAATACACACATATGGCCACAGGAGGGCAGAAGTGCACCACAGTGTAGACCCAGAATCTCCATGCGTAGGTGTCTTAACATTCTTTTTGAAATAATAATAATAATAATAATAATAATAATAATAAATGTAAAAAATGATGGACACCACTCCATGCTATAAAAGGGAGCCTCTGTTATTATAGATGCATAAATTAGAAGCTTGAGAGATTTGAAGACACAGCCATGTTGTAACTGTCTATGGACGCATCATTTTGGAAAAGGGAGAAAGTTTGCTGCTGGTGGTGAAGGAACATGGACCCCAGGCATTTACATCTGGGGACCCTATGTCTTCAGTTCCAAGCCATCTTTTCAGAGGTGCCTATTCTTCCCTCTATGCTACGCCCCAGCCTTACTGCTTTGTATCAGGATGCAAAGTCACAGACTCCTGTACCCAATGGAGGGTTCCAGATCCTTTCCCCACAGGGTCCCTGAAGCCCCAAGATGAACCCTAGATCTGTGGCTGGAGAAGAGAGAAGCAGAGTGGCAGACAGCTACTGGGGGGCTTGGGCTGCCCAGTTTGCTCTGCTCCGAGTTCCCCCTGATTTGGGACAAGTCACTGCAGCTGAGCGGGAGACAGACGGAGGCCGCCAACCGAGTGGGAGAGCGCCTTGCCCCTAGGGGTTCCGCAGAGCCGAGGGGCCAGGCAGGGCCAGATAATTGCCGCTGTCGCACACTGTGCTAAGCACAGGTATGACTTAAAAGCATGTGCACTAAGATCCCCATTCTGCAGGTGAGTTCGGTGAGGTTCACAGAGGTTAAGCGGTTTGCCCGAAGTCGCCTGGCTAGTGAGTGGCAAAGCTGAGGTCGTCTGACCGGAGTCAGAGGCGCAACCCTCCCTTATGCCCAGCAGCTGTCCACGCAGTGCGGGCGCCCCTGGGACCCCTAGAATGCATACATGCTCCCCTGACCTGCCTCCCTTCCCTCCCCTAGGAGATCACCCCCGGCCAGCTGAGTCTGGAGGACCTCCTGGAGATGACCGATGAGCAGGTGTGTGAGACCGTGGAGAAGTACGGAGCCAACAGGGAGGAGTGTGCCCGCCTCAATGCCTCCCTCACCTGCCTCCGGAATGTCCATATGTCAGGTGAGCGCTGGGGAGGGTGCAGACCGACTCCAACACATGCGCTCCTGCGATGTCTGCGTCCGCAGCTGCAGGCCGGACAGGACAGGGTCGCCTCTGGGTGGCAAACTCCACTCAGCAGCAGAGCACAGAGGGCCTGGGATTTGGAAGCCGGCGTGGGCAAGGCTGCTTGGCGGAGCTCTTGCCTAAGGGACGCCTGAGGTTGGAGGGCATTTGGCTCTGGAGATTTAGGGTCCAGATATATAAATGTTGGACGTGTGTCGGGGACCAGGGTCTTTTTACCTTATGTATTCTGAAGAGCCTTTGGGTGAACGTCTAACTTATTTTTTATGTAGGTAGTATACACTCGTAAAATAAACCATAAACTAGATGAAGAAATAGCTACCCCAGCCCCCCCTTCTACTGCTGTCATTTTGGCCTAATTTCGGTATCCTTTCCGGCACATGGGTGTGTGCACAGTCTCTCTAAACAAGAGAACGAGGCTTATCCACACATACTATGTGGATACCTGGTGGGTTTCGTTGTGTAGATTTTTTTTTATTTAAATATTTTATTTTATATAATTCTTACATCTTTTTTCATCTTTGCACACTTGTGTTTGTTTTTTAACTTAACAAAATAACCTCTGTGTCTTGTTTATACTTGTTCGGTGTCCAAAGATATTATCATCTCTCTTCCTTCTTTCTCGTTACTCAAATCCCTGTTTGCCTTTCTTATCAGAACATCAAATATCGTCCTCTTCTGGCTCATGGCTTCTCTCCAGCCTCATGATTTCCCACAAAGTCTGGGGTCCTTTCCGTCCTAAGGGGTCAGTCAGCCAGGCACAGAAGAGCGGTCATGGGCCACATCAATGGTTCTTTGGGTTCTCGCCACAAGGCGTTACTGTGGCGTGCCAGCCCCAGCCCCAGCAGCCCTGGCTGCATGCAACGTGCAGCATTGCACACACACTTCTGGAGTGACTGCCTGGCGGCAGCACTGAGGCTGCGGCAGGGAACAGAAGGGAGCATATGTGAAAGAGGTCATTGGCTGGGAATCCCCATGCGTGCCCTTCTGTATTCTCGCTGTCTAGCTGCTCCTCATCAAAGGCCCTCCTGACTCGGGGATGTCCTTTCGCGGGAAGATATTTATTTAGTAGCATCTCTGGCTTCTTCATACCCGAGGGCAGTAGCACCCCTTCCCCAGCCCCCGTCACACAAATGTCTCTCTGGATGTTTCCAAATGTTCCTGCCGCCGGGGTAAGGGACTCACCCCCAGCGGACGAAAGGTCATGTTATTCTTTAGCCCAGTGCTGTGGACTCTGCTAACACCTGTGTGCTTGAGAGGGGCCTCTCAGTCACTCAGTATGACAAAAATCTGCTCCGAGGCGACGTCTCCCAATTACCAGGGGGTAAGCAGTTTAAAAAAAATCGCACCAAGCTCCCCTGTATCATAAACGCCTCTGACAATAAGCCCCCTTCATTTCAGCGCCTGAACACCACCACTGTCTATTTATTTATTCCGCCAGCCTCCTATTTTCAGACATTTGGGTTGTGTTCACATTTCCTTGTTATCAGCCGAGCCGCCCTGAAGGGCTCTGAGCTGGCTATTTCTTTGGTGTGGATTCATAGGCGGCCTCGGGTTTGCATATTTAAAGGCTTCTGGTGAGCATGGCCTTACTGCCCTCCAAACGTGCCTGCCGACATCTGCCTCTCCGGCTCCTGCAGCCCCTTATTGAAATACATGAGCGTGAGCATGTGAGGTTCTCTCGATTGTTTGTACCTTCGCATCAGTCACGCAGCTGAGCTGGGCAAAGCCCTTGAAAGAGTTGGTTGGTGTCAGTTGGTCCCAGAGATATTTATGTCAGCCTTGTGCCCACCGCAGCCATCCCTGGTACTGTCCTGCGGGGCCAGGCCTTGAGGACTCTCTCTCACCTGGGGTTTTTCAAATGTTTTTGACCATCACAAAGAAACAATTAATATTGCAACTTTGTACATACATACATGTACAATACAACTTTGTACACACATACGTGCATGCGGACACACAACCAGGCACACACACATGCAGTCTTATACACAATACACACATGCACATGTGCACACAACCTTGAGCACAACACACATGTGTACACACAACCTTGCACACAATGAACACATGCACACAGCCCTGTGCACAGCACACACACGCACAATATGCAGACGTGCACACAACCCTGTACACAATATGCATGTACCCACATACACATATACACATGTGCACACATAACCTAAGCGTCCTGCAACAGTTATTCTTACTATGATGACATTTTACACCATTTCTGTTTTGTTCCATATCATTTACCAAGTCCCGTGTCCACCCGTCACTTATGGATTGTGCCCCGTGGTTTAAAAACTCGGATTTGGGTCCCCCAAGGCTTATTTCCCACCTTCCCCAGCAGCTCAGACCTGCTGTGTCTGGCCACAGAGACCAGCCTCGGAGCCACAGGGACCCGGAGGCCAAGTTCTCACCTAGTCCCTACAGCTCTGCGCCCGGAGGTCAGCAGGGAAAGCAGCTTGGCTCAGATGTCTTCATAAAGGCTGGCCCGCTCAGCGCTGACTTTCCCTGAGTGTATACTGCTGCCCTTCCCGTATGGAGCAGTGACACTTTCCACATTTTAATTTTAATTTAAACCTTGGGGGGGAGTGTTGCCTTGCTGTGGCAGCAGCGCAGGTTGAAAGAATACTGAGTCCAAGGAGAGAGGCCTGGAGGGGCTTTTCTCTTAAAAAGTGCTGCCCAGGGCCTCCCCTGGTGGCGCAGCGGTTGAGCGCTGGGCTGTGAGGCTGCCCGCAGCCTCTGCAGCGCCGGTTCGTTCCCTGGCCGCCGTGAGGGTCCCACAAAAAAAAAAAAAAGTGCTGCCCAATCTCTGGGAAGTCCCATTTTTATCTAGACCCGGGTTCAGAGAAGGTGGGCAGGTATGTGGAGGAATGTACATCGTGGGGGTGCGTTCTCAGGGATGCGTTACCATCTGGTGCAAGCTAGGCTGAGTGACCAGGGGCCATTGCTTGGGGGGCTCCATAGTTCCCACTAATCAAACACACCGTCTCTAATCCCAATTCTTACCTAACGTTCTGCTGAGCTTTCCAACCAAGTATGGTATTTAGCTGATCTTGCTAATCTGGCCATAATGTCCTCCAGCTGCTTTCAGAAGATCCTGGTTTTCTGGTATGAGAGGCCCTGGTGAGGGGCCCCTGCCTGCCTCTGCATTGTAGCCCGACCAGCAGGAACCCTGGGCACCTGAGAGCAGCCCTGAGAACAAAGAGGGCTGGGGATCCCAGGAAGGGATTTTTTTTCCTTTAATGGCTGCCTCTCTCCCCCACTGTACTACAAGCTGCCGGAGAGCAGGGACAAGCCTGTTTCTGCTCACCATTTTATTCCCCACTCAATATCTGGCACACAGTGGGGACTGAGTATTTCTCTGAATCACTCTCGATGGAGACAGAATGAATGAACAAACGCTTTATCACCCGCTGAGCATGCCGAGTAGTGATTGTCCGTTGCCTGGTCTGATTCCCTGGTCTGACTGTGACCTTCCCAAGGGCAGGTGCAGCACAACCTGGGTCCTCCCTGGTTCCCGTCTCTGCTGAAGGACAGGAGGAAAGCCCAATGCGGTGCTTGCTGCTCATCTCCACGAGGGGGCAGCAGTGAGCCACCCTGAGCGCTGCTTGGTTTCAATTCCCTACCTTCAAAAACTATCATTGGCGCTTTGAAGCTTCTAATTGTCTTGGAAGATGGATGGCGCCATCATTTTCTGACCCTCACCTTACCCAAAAATGTGATCCTAAGCTAAGGGACTGAAGGTGTGTGTGTGTGTGTGTGTGTGTGTGTGTGTGTAACCAGACTTCCTTCCTATTATATTTCTTCTTCCTGGTATCACCAGCTCTGGACCAGGGATCTGGAGTCTCCTACGGTGATGAAATAGGTTTGCCAATTCTGGTGTGTAGTGGGGACTCAGCGTGCCATTTGTTGAATGACTGAAGCAATGCAGATTGTGCTGAGAAACTGTCTTTATGTGCGGCCAAGACGTTATATGCGCGGCCTGCCCCCTTCTCCCCTGCTCCTCCCTTCTCATCCTTAGAAATAGGAGTCACCATATTTTTGAGTCATCCACTTAGTTTCTTCCTTGGATTCGGGATTATCTTTATTTCCTAGCACCCAAGGAGCCCCAGAGGTAGGAAGGCATAATCCTTCTTCTCTCTGACAAATTATAAGAGTGGTCTTACCCTGAAGCCAAAGAAAACTCAGTTGTTCTATCCACATGTTCAAGGGACCTGAAGCCTTGAGCTCTCTTGACCTTCCCTTATATGGGCTATGTCCTGACACACGGAAAAATTCATTCACCCTTGACATTTCTTGAGGCCTGAGATATGGCAGGTGCTGTTCTCGTTCCTGAAAATACTTGCTTAGAGGCCTGTCCCCATGGAGTTTACGGAGTGGTGGCGGGGAGAGAGGATGCACTGTCATTACTGGACGTATCATGTGAGATCAGGAGCCGGGTAAGTGCCGTGGATAAAAGACAAAGTGGAGCAGGCTGTGCCCTCCAGGGTTGGGGGTGGATGGCCATATTAAATAGAGTGGGCAACGCCGACCTCCAACCTCCTATGTCTTCCTTGCTGCTGTCTCCTTCTCAGTCCTCAATTATTTGCTAAAAGTATAGAGTGGAGGCTGATAAACTCTGGTTGCAATTCTGAGTTCGCCACTGTTAGTTAAGTGATTCTGAGTAGGTGTCTTGGATTCCGAGCAGCAGGGGGAACGGTGTTGTTGGGAGGATCACATGACAGGATGCGGGCAAAGCATAGGGACCGGCCTGGAGTAGGGATCCTCAGTAACTCTCACTGCTGCTGTGGTCGCCATCACATCGTTAGACCATGCCACTCCCGTCCTACGATGCCATCAACACCATTCCATTCCAATTTCTACCATCA